>NC_069504.1:905906439-906206439 GCF_027579735.1 Bombina bombina | reverse complement strand
AGGGTGCATTTGTCTTATTTAGATTTAGAGCTTGTTTTTCTTTTTCAGGATTGATGAGAATCTATACAGAATTTTCTTTTCTTTTTTTATATTTCTTGGTACGGATATGTTTGGTGGATGGGGTAGGTGTGGATGTGAGTAAGCTCTCATCTAATTTTGTTCTTCTTTTCTTCTGTTATGTGCGATCAGTCCACGGGTCATCATTACTTCTGGGATATAACTCCTCCCCAACAGGAAATGCAAGAGGATTCACCCAGCAGAGCTGATATAGCTCCTCCCCTCTACGTCAGTCCCAGTCATTCTCTTGCACCCAACGACTAGATAGGATGTGTGAGAGGACTATGGTGATTATACTTAGTTGTTATGACTTCAATCAAAAGTTTGTTATTTTACAATAGCACCGGAGCGTGTTATTACTTCTCTGGCAGAGTTTGAAGAAGAATCTACCAGAGTTTTTTACTATGATTTTAACCGGAGTAGTTAAGATCATATTGCTGTTCTCGGCCATCTGAGGGAGGTAAAGGCTTCAGATCAGGGGACAGCGGGCAGATGAATCTGCATTGAGGTATGTAGCAGTTTTTATTTTCTGAATGGAATTGATGAAAAAATCCTGCTATACCGTTATAATGACATGTATGTATACACTTCAGTATTCTGGGAATGGTTTTTCACCGGAACTACTCTGTTAAAGGTCACTAATCCTTTTAATAAATATTGTCATGTTAAACGTTTTTGCTGGAATGTAGAATCGTTTACATTGCTGAGGTACTGAGTAAATAAATGTTTGGGCATTATTTTCCACTTGGCAGTTGTCTGCTTTAAATTGTGACAGTTTCGTTTCTCCTCACTGCTGTGTGTGAGAGGGAGGGGCCGTTTTGGCGCTCTTTTGCTACGCATCAAAAAATTCCAGTCAGCTACTATTATATTTCCTGCATGATCCGGTTCACTGACAGATCTCAGGGGTCTTCAAACTTCTTTGAAGGGAGGTACATTCTCTCAGCAGAGCTGTGAGAATTTTTATTGACTGTGAATAAAAACGTTACTCTATAATTTTTTATGTCAAATTTAGTTATTTACTAATGGGAACAAACCTTTGCTAAAAGTTGTGTTGTTTTAAACTTGATGCTATAACTGTTTCAGTTCATTATCTCAACTGTCATTTAATCGTTTAAGTACCTCTTTGAGGCACAGTACGTTTTTGTTAAAAAAGATTATAACCAGGTTGCAAGTTATTGCTAGTGTGTTAAACATGTCTGACTCAGAGAATGATATCTGTGTCATTTGTTCCAATGCCAAGGTGGAGCCCAATAGAAATTTATGTACTAACTGTATTGATGCTACTTTAAATAAAAGTCAATCTGTACAATGTGAACAAATTTCACCAAACTGCGAGGGGAGAGTTATGCCGACTAACTCGCCTCACGCGGCAGTACCTGCATCTCCCGCCCGGGAGGTGCGTGATATTATGGCGCCTAATACATCTGGGCGGCCATTACAGATAACATTACATGATATGGCTACTGTTATGACTGAAGTTTTGTCTAAATTACCAGAACTAAGAGGCAAGCGTGATCACTCTGGGGTGAGAACAGAGTGCGCTGACAATACTAGGGCCATGTCTGATACTGCGTCACAGCTTGCAGAGCATGAGGACGGAGAGCTTCATTCTGTGGGTGACGGTTCTGATCCAAACAGATTGGATTCAGATATTTCAAATTTTAAATTTAAATTGGAGAACCTCCGTGCATTACTAGGGGAGGTCTTAGCAGCTCTCAATGATTGTAACACCATTGCAATACCAGAGAAAATGTGTAGGTTGGATAAATACTTTGCGGTACCGGCGAGTACTGACGTTTTTCCTATACCTAAGAGATTAACTGAAATTGTTACTAAGGAGTGGGATAGACCCGGTGTGCCGTTCTCACCCCCTCCAATATTTAGAAAGATGTTTCCAATAGACGCCACTACTCGGGACTTATGGCAAACGGTCCCTAAGGTGGAGGGAGCAGTTTCTACTTTAGCTAAGCGTACCACTATCCCGGTGGAGGATAGCTGTGCTTTTTCAGATCCAATGGATAAAAAATTAGAGGGTTACCTTAAGAAAATGTTTGTTCAACAAGGTTTTATATTGCAACCCCTTGCATGTATCGCGCCGATTACGGCTGCGGCAGCATTTTGGATTGAGTCTCTGGAAGAGAACCTTAGTTCATCTACGCTAGACGACATTATGGACAGGCTTAGAGTCCTTAAACTAGCCAATTCATTCATTTCGGAGGCCGTAGTACATTTAACCAAACTTACGGCTAAGAACTCTGGATTCGCCATACAGGCACGTAGAGCACTGTGGCTAAAATCCTGGTCAGCTGATGTTACTTCTAAGTCTAAATTACTTAATATACCTTTCAAGGGGCAGTCTTTATTTGGGCCCGGGTTGAAAGAAATTATCGCTGACATTACAGGAGGTAAGGGCCACGCCCTACCTCAAGACAAAGCCAAAGCTAAGGCTAGACAGTCTAATTTTCGTTCCTTTCGGAATTTCAAACCTGGAGCAGCGTCAACCTCCACTGCACCAAAACAGGAAGGAGCTGTTGCTCGTTACAGGCAAGGCTGGAAACCTAACCAGTCCTGGAATAAGGGCAAACAGGCCAGGAAACCTGCTGCTGCCCCAAAGACAGCATGAACCGAGAGCCCCCGATCCGGGACCGGATCTAGTGGGGGGCAGACTTTCTCTCTTCGCTCAGGCCTGGGCAAGAGATGTTCAGGATCCCTGGGCGCTGGAGATCATATCTCAGGGATACCTTCTAGACTTCAAATTATCTCCCCCAAAAGGGAGATTTCATCTGTCAAGGTTGTCAACAAACCAGATAAAGAAAGAAGCGTTTCTACGCTGTGTACAAGATCTGTTATTAATGGGAGTGATCCATCCAGTTCCGCGGTCGGAACAAGGACAAGGGTTCTACTCAAACCTGTTTGTGGTTCCCAAAAAAGAGGGAACTTTCAGGCCAATCTTAGATTTAAAGATTCTAAACAAATTCCTAAGAGTTCCATCGTTCAAAATGGAAACTATTCGGACAATCTTACCTATGATCCAAAAGGGTCAGTACATGACCACAGTGGATTTAAAAGATGCTTACCTTCACATACCGATTCACAAAGATCATCAACGGTATCTACGGTTTGCCTTCCTAGACAGGCACTACCAGTTTGTAGCTCTTCCATTCGGATTGGCTACGGCCCCAAGAATCTTCACAAAGGTTCTGGGCGCCCTTCTGGCGGTACTAAGACCGCGAGGGATTTCGGTAGCTCCGTACCTAGACGACATTCTAATACAAGCTTCAAGCTTTCAAACTGCCAAGTCTCATACAGAGTTAGTTCTGGCATTTCTAAGGTCGCATGGATGGAAAGTGAACGAAAAGAAAAGTTCTCTTTTTCCTCTCACAAGAGTTCCATTCTTGGGGACTCTTATAGATTCTGTAGAAATGAAGATTTACCTGACAGAAGACAGGTTAACAAGGCTTCAGGATGCATGCCGTGTCCTTCATTCCATTCAATTGGCCCCAATTAACAACTCAGGGGTTCATCAGGTTTCAGTCGGACAATATCACGACTGTAGCTTACATCAACCATCAGGGAGGGACAAGAAGCTCCCTAGCAATGATGGAGGTATCAAAGATAATTCGCTGGGCAGAGTCTCACTCTTGCCACCTGTCAGCAATCCACATCCCGGGAGTGGAGAACTGGGAGGCGGATTTCTTGAGTCGCCAGACTTTTCATCCGGGAGAGTGGGAACTTCATCCGGAGATTTTTGCCCAAATACTTCGACGTTGGGGCAAACCAGAGATAGATCTCATGGCGTCTCGCCAGAACGCCAAACTTCCTCACTACGGGTCCAGATCCAGGGATCCGGGAGCGGTTCTGATAGATGCTTTGACAGCACCTTGGAACTTCGGGATGGCTTATGTGTTTCCACCCTTCCCGCTGCTTCCTCGATTGATTGCGAAAATCAAACAAGAGAGAGCATCTGTGATTCTAATAGCGCCTGCATGGCCACGCAGGACTTGGTATGCAGATCTAGTGGACATGTCATCCTGTCCACCTTGGTCTCTACCTCTGAGACAGGACCTTCTGATACAGGGTCCATTCAAACATCAAAATCTAACTTCTCTGAAACTGACTGCTTGGAAATTGAACGCTTGATTTTATCAAAGCGTGGTTTTTCTGAGTCGGTTATTGATACCCTGATCCAGGCTAGGAAGCCTGTTACCAGAAAGATTTACCATAAAATATGGCGCAAATACCTATACTGGTGCGAATCCAAACGTTACTCCTGGAGTAAGGTTAGGATCCCTAGGATATTGTCTTTTCTACAAGAAGGTTTAGAAAAGGGTTTATCGGCTAGTTCATTAAAGGGACAGATTTCAGCTCTGTCCATCTTGTTACACAGGCGTCTGTCAGAAAATCCAGACGTCCAGGCCTTTTGTCAAGCTTTAGCTAGGATCAAGCCTGTGTTTAAAGCCGTTGCTCCGCCATGGAGTTTAAACTTAGTTCTTAACGTTTTACAAGGTGTTCCATTTGAACCCCTTCATTCCATTGATATAAAATTGTTATCTTGGAAAGTTCTGTTTTTAATGGCTATTTCCTCGGCTCGAAGAGTCTCTGAGTTATCAGCATTACATTGTGATTCTCCTTATCTGATTTTTCACTCAGATAAGGTAGTTCTGCGTACTAAACCTGGGTTCTTACCTAAGGTAGTTACTAACAGGAATATCAATCAAGAGATTGTTGTTCCATCCTTGTGTCCAAATCCTTCTTCAAAGAAGGAACGTCTTCTACACAATCTGGATGTAGTTCGTGCCCTCAAGTTCTACTTGCAGGCAACTAAAAATTTTCGCCAAACTTCTTCCCTGTTTGTCGTTTATTCTGGACAGAGGAGAGGTCAAAAAGCTTCTGCTACCTCTCTCTCTTTCTGGCTTCGTAACATAATACGTTTAGCCTATGAGACTGCTGGACAGCAGCCTCCTGAAAGAATTACAGCTCACTCCACTAGAGCTGTGGCTTCCACTTGGGCCTTTAAGAATGAGGCCTCTGTTGAACAGATTTGCAAGGCTGCAACTTGGTCTTCGCTTCATACTTTTTCCAAATTTTACAAATTTGACACTTTTGCTTCTTCGGAGGCTATTTTTGGGAGAAAGGTTCTTCAGGCAGTGGTTCCTTCTGTATAATGAGCCTGCCTATCCCTCCCGTCATCCGTGTACTTTTGCTTTGGTATTGGTATCCCAGAAGTAATGATGACCCGTGGACTGATCGCACATAACAGAAGAAAACATAATTTATGCTTACCTGATAAATTCCTTTCTTCTGTTGTGCGATCAGTCCACGGCCCGCCCTGTTTTTTAAGGCAGGTAAATATCTTTTAAATTATACTCCAGTCACCACTTCACCCTTGGTTACTCCTTTCTCGTTGATTCTTGGTCGAATGACTGGGACTGACGTAGAGGGGAGGAGCTATATCAGCTCTGCTGGGTGAATCCTCTTGCATTTCCTGTTGGGGAGGAGTTATATCCCAGAAGTAATGATGACCCGTGGACTGATCGCACAACAGAAGAAAGGAATTTATCAGGTAAGCATAAATTATGTTTTTGTAACATATATAACATTTATTAAAGTATTTCTTGCATACTATTCTAAGACTCCTTGGCTGGGATTTTTTTGATTATATTTATATTGAGTCTAGGGCCAGATTCCATCCCGTGCCGGAGCACAGTATACTACATTAGGTGGTGCGGTCACTTTTTTTGTATTTTATATATATATATATATATATATATATATATATATTCAGTGACGTGCAGTGACGTCAGAGGTTGGTGAGGCAGTGGCTAGGATACGCCTTCATTCTTTAGATATCCTTTGTTGAAGAAATAGCAATGCACATGGGTGAGCCAATCACATGAGGTATCTATGTGCAGCCACCAATCAGCAGCTACTGAGCATATTTAGATATGATTTTCAACAAATGAAATCAAAAGAATGAAGAAAATTAGATATTAAATGTAAATTGGAAAGTTATTTAAATTTGCATATGGGTTTCATATGGGTTTCATGTCCCTTTAAATGGTGTCTTGGAAAACTGGTCAACTTAGTAAACATCTGATTTTAGTCTAAAAGGATTGTAACAGAAACTCTTGCCAGATAACACAATGCTTGCTCTGATTATGAGATCTAGAAATCCATGCCCATTAAAATATGTTTAAAACATACTTTTTACTTTAATGCTGAAAATTATGCTTATAGATTCTTTCATTACATAAGGGATGAGAGTCAGAGGTGGAGGAAGAGAGACAGAGAGAGAAAGAGACCATGGGGGAGAACAACACATAAGGAGAGAGATGGCTAGATATATAGAGACACACACACACACACACACACACAAGGGGGGGACCACTGCATTTTAAAGTAATAAAACAGCAGAGCTACAGAGAGTTCAGAAAATTAGTCTATAATTTAGTATGAAGTACAGAGGCAAGCTGCTAAGTTAGTGGGTGTAAAGTTTGAGTAAACAAAATACAAAAATGACCCTGCTGTAAAAGAGTAAAAAAAAAACACTAAACCACATTCATTAAATTATAATTTTCACTAACAGAATCCCTTACAGTAAAATCTTACTTTAACAAGATGTGCCTGAAACACTGCAGTGCTCTCTGTGCCTCTTTTCCTGCTCTGTAAGGATTCAGGAAGTGACAGTGGCACATTCCACTGCACTTAGAGGGGATGAACAGAACTCTCTTTTTCACTTTAGCAAAGCTAGCAGGTTCACAGGACAGCAACAAAATATATGAAAGTTGTTTTTTTCCATTTTTGTTTTGTTTTATATGATTTAACATCCAGCCCCAACCCTATGTTCCACTTACTAATGCCTCTCGCTGGATTGGTTCAGCCCAAATAGGACTGCCTCAAATAAAGCACTTATGGGCCATGCAATGATCTTAACCACTGTCATCCAGTAGATGGCGCAGCATGTTGTGTAATGGTGGGCAGACCTGCTTGTGCCTCTCCATTGCACAACATCTAGCTGTGAAAAAAAATGTTGGGGTAAAAAAATTACAATTTTTTTTTTAAAGCCAATAAAAAAATATATATTTTTGCCCATATGAGAGGTGAAGCACTGCCTCACCTGCCTCTAGTGACTGCACATCACTTTGCATATGGGTTTCATATGGGTTTCATGTCCCTTTAAATGGTGTCTTGGAAAACTGGTCAACTTAGTAAACATCTGATTTTAGTCTAAAAGGATTGTAACAGAAACTCTTGCCAGATAACACAATGCTTGCTCTGATTATGAGATCTAGAAATCCATGCCCATTAAAATATGTTTAAAACATACTTTTTACTTTAATGCTGCAAATTATGCTTATAGATTCTTTCATTACATAAGGGATGAGAGTCAGAGGTGGAGGAAGAGAGACAGAGAGAGAAAGAGACCATGAGGGAGAACAACACATAAGGAGAGAGATAGCTAGATATATAGAGAGACACACACACACACACACACACACACAAGGGGGGGACCACTGCATTTTAAAGTAATAAAACAGAGCTACAGAGAGTTCAGAAAATTAGTCTATAATTTAGTATGAAGTACAGAGGCAAGCTGCTAAGTTAGTGGGTGTAAAGTTTGAGTAAACAAAATACAAAAATGACCCTGCTGTAAAAGAGTAAAAAAAAACACTAAACCACATTCATTAAATTATCATTTTCACTAACAGAATCCCTTACAGTAAAATCTTACTTTAACAAGATGTGCCTGAAACACTGCAGTGCTCTCTGTGCCTCTTTTCCTGCTCTGTAAGGATTCAGGAAGTGACAGTGGCACATTCCACTGCACTTAGAGGGGATGAACAGAACTCTCTTTTTCACTTTAGCAAAGCTAGCAGGTTCACAGGACAGCAACAAAATATATGAAAGTTGTTTTTTTCCATTTTTGTTTTGTTTTATATGATTTAACATCCAGCCCCAACCCTATGTTCCACTTACTAATGCCTCTCGCTGGATTGGTTCAGCCCAAATAGGACTGCCTCAAATAAAGCACTTATGGGCCATGCAATGATCTTAACCACTGTCATCCAGTAGATGGCGCAGCATGTTGTGTAATGGTGGGCAGACCTGCTTGTGCCTCTCCATTGCACAACATCTAGCTGTGAAAAAAAATGTTGGGGTAAAAAAATTAAAAATTTTTTTTTAAAGCCAATAAAAAAATATATATTTTTGCCCATATGAGAGGTGAAGCACTGCCTCACCTGCCTCTAGTGACTGCACATCACTTTGCATATGGGTTTCATATGGGTTTCATGTCCCTTTAAATGGCGTCTTGGAAAACTGGTCAACTTAGTAAACATCTGATTTTAGTCTAAAAGGATTGTAACAGAAACTCTTGCCAGATAACACAATGCTTGCTCTGATTATGAGATCTAGAAATCCATGCCCATTAAAATATGTTTAAAACATACTTTTTACTTTAATGCTGCAAATTATGCTTATAGATTCTTTCATTACATAAGGGATGAGAGTCAGAGGTGGAGGAAGAGAGACAGAGAGAGAAAGAGACCATGGGGGAGAACAACACATAAGGAGAGAGATAGCTAGATATATAGAGACACACACACACACACACAAGGGGGGGACCACTGCATTTTAAAGTAATAAAACAGCAGAGCTACAGAGAGTTCAGAAAATTAGTCTATAATTTAGTATGAAGTACAGAGGCAAGCTGCTAAGTTAGTGGGTGTAAAGTTTGAGTAAACAAAATACAAAAATGACCCTGCTGTAAAAGAGTAAAAAAAAAACACTAAACCACATTCATTAAATTATCATTTTCACTAACAGAATCCCTTACAGTAAAATCTTACTTTAACAAGATGTGCCTGAAACACTGCAGTGCTCTCTGTGCCTCTTTTCCTGCTCTGTAAGGATTCAGGAAGTGACAGTGGCACATTCCACTGCACTTAGAGGGGATGAACAGAACTCTCTTTTTCACTTTAGCAAAGCTAGCAGGTTCACAGGACAGCAACAAAATATATGAAAGTTGTTTTTTTCCATTTTTGTTTTGTTTTATATGATTTAACATCCAGCCCCAACCCTATGTTCCACTTACTAATGCCTCTCGCTGGATTGGTTCAGCCCAAATAGGACTGCCTCAAATAAAGCACTTATGGGCCATGCAATGATCTTAACCACTGTCATCCAGTAGATGGCGCAGCATGTTGTGTAATGGTGGGCAGACCTGCTTGTGCCTCTCCATTGCACAACATCTAGCTGTGAAAAAAAATGTTGGGGTAAAAAAATTAAAAAATTTTTTTTAAAGCCAATAAAAAAATATATATTTTTGCCCATATGAGAGGTGAAGCACTGCCTCACCTGCCTCTAGTGACTGCACATCACTTTGCATATGGGTTTCATATGGGTTTCATGTCCCTTTAAATGGTGTCTTGGAAAACTGGTCAACTTAGTAAACATCTGATTTTAGTCTAAAAGGATTGTAACAGAAACTCTTGCCAGATAACACAATGCTTGCTCTGATTATGAGATCTAGAAATCCATGCCCATTAAAATATGTTTAAAACATACTTTTTACTTTAATGCTGCAAATTATGCTTATAGATTCTTTCATTACATAAGGGATGAGAGTCAGAGGTGGAGGAAGAGAGACAGAGAGAGAAAGAGACCATGGGGGAGAACAACACATAAGGAGAGAGATAGCTAGATATATAGAGACACACACACACACACACACAAGGGGGGGACCACTGCATTTTAAAGTAATAAAACAGCAGAGCTACAGAGAGTTCAGAAAATTAGTCTATAATTTAGTATGAAGTACAGAGGCAAGCTGCTAAGTTAGTGGGTGTAAAGTTTGAGTAAACAAAATACAAAAATGACCCTGCTGTAAAAGAGTAAAAAAAAAACACTAAACCACATTCATTAAATTATAATTTTCACTAACAGAATCCCTTACAGTAAAATCTTACTTTAACAAGATGTGCCTGAAACACTGCAGTGCTCTCTGTGCCTCTTTTCCTGCTCTGTAAGGATTCAGGAAGTGACAGTGGCACATTCCACTGCACTTAGAGGGGATGAACAGAACTCTCTTTTTCACTTTAGCAAAGCTAGCAGGTTCACAGGACAGCAACAAAATATATGAAAGTTGTTTTTTTCCATTTTTGTTTTGTTTTATATGATTTAACATCCAGCCCCAACCCTATGTTCCACTTACTAATGCCTCTCGCTGGATTGGTTCAGCCCAAATAGGACTGCCTCAAATAAAGCACTTATGGGCCATGCAATGATCTTAACCACTGTCATCCAGTAGATGGCGCAGCATGTTGTGTAATGGTGGGCAGACCTGCTTGTGCCTCTCCATTGCACAACATCTAGCTGTGAAAAAAAATGTTGGGGTAAAAAAATTACAATTTTTTTTTTAAAGCCAATAAAAAAATATATATTTTTGCCCATATGAGAGGTGAAGCACTGCCTCACCTGCCTCTAGTGACTGCACATCACTTTGCATATGGGTTTCATATGGGTTTCATGTCCCTTTAAATGGTGTCTTGGAAAACTGGTCAACTTAGTAAACATCTGATTTTAGTCTAAAAGGATTGTAACAGAAACTCTTGCCAGATAACACAATGCTTGCTCTGATTATGAGATCTAGAAATCCATGCCCATTAAAATATGTTTAAAACATACTTTTTACTTTAATGCTGCAAATTATGCTTATAGATTCTTTCATTACATAAGGGATGAGAGTCAGAGGTGGAGGAAGAGAGACAGAGAGAGAAAGAGACCATGAGGGAGAACAACACATAAGGAGAGAGATAGCTAGATATATAGAGAGACACACACACACACACACACACACACAAGGGGGGGACCACTGCATTTTAAAGTAATAAAACAGCAGAGCTACAGAGAGTTCAGAAAATTAGTCTATAATTTAGTATGAAGTACAGAGGCAAGCTGCTAAGTTAGTGGGTGTAAAGTTTGAGTAAACAAAATACAAAAATGACCCTGCTGTAAAAGAGTAAAAAAAAACACTAAACCACATTCATTAAATTATCATTTTCACTAACAGAATCCCTTACAGTAAAATCTTACTTTAACAAGATGTGCCTGAAACACTGCAGTGCTCTCTGTGCCTCTTTTCCTGCTCTGTAAGGATTCAGGAAGTGACAGTGGCACATTCCACTGCACTTAGAGGGGATGAACAGAACTCTCTTTTTCACTTTAGCAAAGCTAGCAGGTTCACAGGACAGCAACAAAATATATGAAAGTTGTTTTTTTCCATTTTTGTTTTGTTTTATATGATTTAACATCCAGCCCCAACCCTATGTTCCACTTACTAATGCCTCTCGCTGGATTGGTTCAGCCCAAATAGGACTGCCTCAAATAAAGCACTTATGGGCCATGCAATGATCTTAACCACTGTCATCCAGTAGATGGCGCAGCATGTTGTGTAATGGTGGGCAGACCTGCTTGTGCCTCTCCATTGCACAACATCTAGCTGTGAAAAAAAATGTTGGGGTAAAAAAATTAAAAAATTTTTTTTAAAGCCAATAAAAAAATATATATTTTTGCCCATATGAGAGGTGAAGCACTGCCTCACCTGCCTCTAGTGACTGCACATCACTTTGCATATGGGTTTCATATGGGTTTCATGTCCCTTTAAATGGTGTCTTGGAAAACTGGTCAACTTAGTAAACATCTGATTTTAGTCTAAAAGGATTGTAACAGAAACTCTTGCCAGATAACACAATGCTTGCTCTGATTATGAGATCTAGAAATCCATGCCCATTAAAATATGTTTAAAACATACTTTTTACTTTAATGCTGCAAATTATGCTTATAGATTCTTTCATTACATAAGGGATGAGAGTCAGAGGTGGAGGAAGAGAGACAGAGAGAGAAAGAGACCATGGGGGAGAACAACACATAAGGAGAGAGATAGCTAGATATATAGAGACACACACACACACACACACACACAAGGGGGGGACCACTGCATTTTAAAGTAATAAAACAGCAGAGCTACAGAGAGTTCAGAAAATTAGTCTATAATTTAGTATGAAGTACAGAGGCAAGCTGCTAAGTTAGTGGGTGTAAAGTTTGAGTAAACAAAATACAAAAATGACCCTGCTGTAAAAGAGTAAAAAAAAACACTAAACCACATTCATTAAATTATCATTTTCACTAACAGAATCCCTTACAGTAAAATCTTACTTTAACAAGATGTGCCTGAAACACTGCAGTGCTCTCTGTGCCTCTTTTCCTGCTCTGTAAGGATTCAGGAAGTGACAGTGGCACATTCCACTGCACTTAGAGGGGATGAACAGAACTCTCTTTTTCACTTTAGCAAAGCTAGCAGGTTCACAGGACAGCAACAAAATATATGAAAGTTGTTTTTTTCCATTTTTGTTTTGTTTTATATGATTTAACATCCAGCCCCAACCCTATGTTCCACTTACTAATGCCTCTCGCTGGATTGGTTCAGCCCAAATAGGACTGCCTCAAATAAAGCACTTATGGGCCATGCAATGATCTTAACCACTGTCATCCAGTAGATGGCGCAGCATGTTGTGTAATGGTGGGCAGACCTGCTTGTGCCTCTCCATTGCACAACATCTAGCTGTGAAAAAAAATGTTGGGGTAAAAAAATTAAAAAATTTTTTTTAAAGCCAATAAAAAAATATATATTTTTGCCCATATGAGAGGTGAAGCACTGCCTCACCTGCCTCTAGTGACTGCACATCACTTTGCATATGGGTTTCATATGGGTTTCATGTCCCTTTAAATGGTGTCTTGGAAAACTGGTCAACTTAGTAAACATCTGATTTTAGTCTAAAAGGATTGTAACAGAAACTCTTGCCAGATAACACAATGCTTGCTCTGATTATGAGATCTAGAAATCCATGCCCATTAAAATATGTTTTAAACATACTTTTTACTTTAATGCTGCAAATTATGCTTATAGATTCTTTCATTACATAAGGGATGAGAGTCAGAGGTGGAGGAAGAGAGACAGAGAGAGAAAGAGACCATGGGGGAGAACAACACATAAGGAGAGAGATAGCTAGATATATAGAGACACACACACACACACACACACACACAAGGGGGGGACCACTGCATTTTAAAGTAATAAAACAGCAGAGCTACAGAGAGTTCAGAAAATTAGTCTATAATTTAGTATGAAGTACAGAGGCAAGCTGCTAAGTTAGTGGGTGTAAAGTTTGAGTAAACAAAATACAAAAATGACCCTGCTGTAAAAGAGTAAAAAAAAACACTAAACCACATTCATTAAATTATCATTTTCACTAACAGAATCCCTTACAGTAAAATCTTACTTTAACAAGATGTGCCTGAAACACTGCAGTGCTCTCTGTGCCTCTTTTCCTGCTCTGTAAGGATTCAGGAAGTGACAGTGGCACATTCCACTGCACTTAGAGGGGATGAACAGAACTCTCTTTTTCACTTTAGCAAAGCTAGCAGGTTCACAGGACAGCAACAAAATATATGAAAGTTGTTTTTTTCCATTTTTGTTTTGTTTTATATGATTTAACATCCAGCCCCAACCCTATGTTCCACTTACTAATGCCTCTCGCTGGATTGGTTCAGCCCAAATAGGACTGCCTCAAATAAAGCACTTATGGGCCATGCAATGATCTTAACCACTGTCATCCAGTAGATGGCGCAGCATGTTGTGTAATGGTGGGCAGACCTGCTTGTGCCTCTCCATTGCACAACATCTAGCTGTGAAAAAAAATGTTGGGGTAAAAAAATTAAAAAAATTTTTTTAAAGCCAATAAAAAAATATATATTTTTGCCCATATGAGAGGTGAAGCACTGCCTCACCTGCCTCTAGTGACTGCACATCACTGAATATACATATATATATATATGTTGTATACCATATACCTTTTTAAAATATTTTTTTTATCAATATTAAACTATAATTTTGTGTAATTCTTTATTTTGATATGTTTTTAATTTGTTTACCATGGACTCTTTATATCAAGTTGTACGGTAATGTTAATGTGGCCCAGCGAAACTGCTTATCTTGTGCCACACTATCATTATCGTGCCCCTTGTAATCTGGCCCTGAATCGGATATTGGAAAAGTCATCCAGTCGATGGATGAACAGCATCTACTTTGGCAACAACAATATACACATATCAACACATAAATATATATTATGTATATAATCATATACATATATATTTACATTGTGGTCTATGAGAACACACAGTTCCCATAGACCACAATGTAAAGGCACTTCACTCCACTAACTTTAAAGCCCCAAAACTGTCTAGTGCAGTTTTTTTTTTTTTTTTAAATATGCTACTTTTTTTTTTTTTAATAAAAACTAGAATGCCCTCTATTTTGAGGTCATTTGGGGCACTTTTAGAAAATTAACAAAAGATCGGACCTCTGGTTAATTTTTGGAGTGCTAATTGCTACTGCGAGCTCTCATTAGCAATAACCAGCCACTTGTAATGACTGGTTAATTATCGAGCTCCGGCAAACGGGCATATTTCCACTTGTAATCTAGCCCATATTACTTAATTTTCATTTTGCATTTTATGTCCCTTTTTAACAAACTGAAAATGAGTTGCTACTTCTAATGAATTGGAATGCTATATATACTGTTGGTGTTGCCCATGACATTGTTGCAATAATATTATGGACAGATGCCATAATAATAGCATAATTGGAACTGCCTGGAATATGAACATCCAAAGAATAGTAACCATTAGTAGTCACTTGCAACCCTCATCTTGATGTTTTACATCCACTGCTCTCCTACAAACTACCTACCATCGTGAAACTGATTGTTTGGACTTCAAAACCCAAGATGCATCTTTTCTTAGTGGTGAACCTTCTTGGCTGATTTTGAGTACAGGACTTACTCTCTTACATTCTGTGTGCTGTACAGTACAGACAAACAGAAATTGTACATGGCAATGAATACACTAGAGTCTTAATTCCTTAGTGGTGTTATTAGAAATCAAAAATAGTTACAGGTCATTGAGTGGCAAATTACTCTGTGTCTGCTACAGGTGCCAGTGGTGTGAATTCACTGACTAAAAAATTGTGCTTACAGGAACATTTAACCAACGATTTAAAGAAACAGTAAATATTTCCACAAGGGGGCTATTTTCAATCTTTACATCTATATTACCTTTTGTAAATTCCTGTTATGCTTCTTGTCTTTCCCTTTCACTGCTTTAATACTTAACTATCAAATCACTGCCCCTTCACAGTAAACCTGCTACAATTCTAATAACCATGACCTATGAACTTCATAATTCTGTCCTCCAATGAACACCTTTCTTTTCTAAAAATGTTAAAACTTTGTAGAATTACGCCCACAAAATATGCAATTTTTATTCTTATGTTCTTATTTTTTATTTATCCTACATCTTTTACTAGCTACTGGGGACGTCTCCCCTACACCAGGTCCTTCATGTACAGGTATGTATTGTCATCCTAACCTATGCCTGCAACCTCAGGTATCTTGGCCTCGATCCGATATACAGCGTCGCCTGCAGAAGCCGGCGACGCCAAAATTTGCGCGGGTTTGGTATCCTATATACGGCGTAACTTAGAAGTTACGCGCGTATATTTCTGCCTTCGCCCGTCATTTTTTGGCCCATAGACTGACATACAAAACACGCGCAGTTTGGTATCCAATATACGGCATAAGGACTTACGCGCGCAGATTTCAGAAAATCTACTCCATTCTCATCTCGCCACAAATTGAAGGCGCAGCAACCCTTGCACTGACTTAGAAACCAACGTAACTCTCTGAAGGCCTAACAAGTGCATGCTTAACAACATACATATCAGCAGCTTGATCACAAATAGTTAACCTCTTCAAAGCATTTATTATTCCTGCCCCTGCAAGTTTCTCAAACAGATGGCAGGGATGCTAGGGGCGGGGATGCTAGGGCCTATATGCATTCTCATGTCAAACTCTATAACATGCATGTGCACATTGTGATTTGTGATATGAGGGATTTTAATATGCAAAGTATACATGTATGTGTTTCATACAATAGTTCTGTGTACATGTCAGTGATGGAGAAAATGTGTTCTTTAAGTGACACTATGGTCACACAATTTCCTTTAGCCTGATGTAGGCACATAACGTGCTTTCTTGAGCTAAAAGTATTGTGATGGCTATAGTGTCCATTTACTGAAAACTCTACATGTGGTTTGTGGCCTGTGCTACTCCGAGACATGTTAGTATTTAACTATTCCACCTCATATCAGGAATTTAAATGTGTTAAGTAGCATTAAATGGACATTAAACCCATTTTTATTCTTTCATGATTCAGCTAGAGCATGCAATTTTAAACAACTTTGTAATTTACTTCATTCTCTTGATATTCTTAGCTGAAAAGCATATCTAGATAGGCTCAGAAGCTGCTGATTGGTGGCTGCACATCAATGCCTCATGTGATTGGCTCACCCATGTGCATTGATATTTAATAAACAAAGAATAATAAAATAATGAAGAAAATTAGATAATAGAAGTTAATTGGGATGTTGTTTAAAACTGTATTATCTATCTGAATAATGACATAAAAAGCTTTGGTTTAATGTCCCTTTAATGTGAAATCTAATTGTAGATGTTTTTGTTAGTAGGCCAAATACCATGCTCCTCATTGTGTACATGAATGTGTGACATTAAAGGATGTTATATCTCAAATACATATAAAACTGGTGTGTGGGATGTTACTCACCAGCATGCTGTGCTGATGTTGCAGTCCCTGAGTCATGAGCCCCTGGAAGTCCATGGACTGCTGTGACGCTCAGGGACCTGCAAATGATCTCCTGCCACTCATTATATTCCGCCTCCTGGGGAGGACCACCGCCTCTTCCCCTCTGTTGCATGGCTTCTTGGCCCATTTTCTCCTTGACCCACCTCTTGCAGTCATTCCACCTTTTCTTGAGCCCATCCACATTCCTCCTCTTCTGGGCCACGCTGTTGACTGCCTCCTCGACCCTCAGCCATGCATCTTTACGCCTTCGGGCAACTCCTTTGCCCTTCTCTTGGCCAAAGAGGGCAGTGTGGTTCTCCATGATGGCCTGGACTAGCGCAAGGTTTTCGGCAAAAGAGAAGTTGGGGCACCTCATGCGCTCCTCGTCCTGGGCCGCCTGGCTCCCTCCCTGGGATGTCCCTGTGTGGGTTCCTCCCTATCCTCTCCCTCCTCCCCCCTTCTATCCCCATGTGCACCCTCTGTCCCTCTTCTGAGTGTGCCTGGCCTTGGGGCAGCCCCACTCCCATCCTCCCTCTCCCCACTCCACTCACTGACTGATGGGGACCCATCTCTCACTACTCTTACCACTAATCTCTACTCACTGTAGTGTGCTGTAGCTCCAAGAACCAACCAAACACACTAAAGAAAATGGCCGCAGCGCATGGGTTTATGTATGAATTTTGAATGGCGTAATTATGTGTCGCATCTTTTAGAACTGGCCGTTGTATTTTACGAATCGTAGCCTAATTTGCATAAAACTACACTTTATTGAGACTTTACGTGAACAAAATACTGGCGTAAGTACTTGCGACGACTAAAATGTGTATTTGCGCTCATTTTAGTTGATCACCGGTTTTTCCTACTTACGCCAGTTTAGCATCTGATGGCGCAGTATATTGGATAGGTCAAGTTGCGAGGTGAAATTACGGGCGGCGCGTGTTCTCTCGCTTGCGCCAAAAACTACGACCTATATCGGATCGCACCCCTTATGTTTATTGACTGGTACCCTCATTCACAGTATATTTCTCCTGAGTCCCCTAGAACAAATGTTCTTATGCAATAAGGTCATATATATTTGTGATCTCCTTATTTCTAATTCCTTTCACCTCCTTGCAATTACTGAAACTAGTTTTTCAGTTTCTGACACTTTTTTCTCTTCTGCATTATTTCTTTCCTAAGATATGGAGAGTTCACGACGTCATTCAATTACTAGTGGGAATATCACTCCTGGCCAGCAGGAGGAGGCAAAGAGCACCACAGCAAAGCTTTTAAGTGTCACTCCCCTACCCATAATCCCCAGTCATTCTCTTTGCCTCTGTCAATGGAGGAGGAGAAGTTTGGTGTCTGAAGAAATGAATTCCCTTTTCGGGTACTTTTCCCTTCAAGCAAGGATTTGGGTTTAGCTGAGTCCACATCAATCTCTTCAGTAGAGTAGTGGTGGCTTTAAGCAGTTAGGAAGTTGTGAGGTAGTCCTTGCTTTGTTTCCTAACACATTGGTGTCCATGATACAGAAAGCCAGAGTTGGTTACTCTGTTCTTTCTTTTTCTACAGTTTTCTGTAAGGAGTATGTGTCCTTTCACGCCTTGTGAGCTGTCTTCCTGCCGGACAGCTAGACTGCAGGTAAGTGCTTTTGTCTTCTAGGTCTTAGAGACTTGCACCTCGGAAGAATATGTCATATGCATAGGGACATTTTTTAAATCCTTTTTACAGGATTTTCTTTGGCAGTGGGTAGGTACATTATGCATGTTGAGACTATGGGGCCTATTTTGTCGGCATTTAGTGAGGTCGAGCGGACATGATTCACTACAGCAAATCATGTCCTCTCAACTATTAATAAATCAATCCCATTGTATGGAACAGAGGGACATGTTAAACCTTGTACTAATGCTTGTACCTATCAGATTTACCCTTGGCTTACTAAACATTATATCCAAAAAAAAAACTCCAAAATTCTCAGTATTCAATACTGCAAACCTTCCTCACTTTTCAGTTTTAAAGAAAATGTACTTTTGGTCAAACAGTGGACACATAATTGCCTAGATTACAAGTGGAGCACAAAAATATTAGCGTTATTGTGTGCATGGGCGTCTGCAAAAAATTTTCCAGGAGGGGGCAAAAAAATGAAATGTGCCCGACTATATAAAATCCCAAAATGCTACTAATCCCAGAAGTACTAGTAGCATAAATTTCTTTATCCAGACTTCTTATAAATGAAAATAGAAGGAACATATAGCTATATTTATTATTATTTTTAGTGATTTGCTTATTTGATTTGTTGCATTATACAGTAATAAAAAATAAAAACTTAATCAAAATTAAACACCAAAGAGCCAACACAAGTTAAGATATAACGCCTAAAACTGCTAACAGTACATTACCAAAGATATGCAAAATGTACATTTCTCTATTTGTGCTATTGGCAAAACTTTTAACAAACTATTCCAGTATGTGAGTAGGAGGACTCTGCACAGAAAGTGTTAACTCAGAAAAGATTTCCATTAATGAGATACCTTATTTTTTGTGGCTGTTAAAAAGGGTGGTGAGAGTAGAAATACAAATTTATAAAATGGAAGTCAAGGTGCAGAGTTTAAAGGGACATGAAACCCAAAATATTTATTTCACTATTCAGATAGATTAAACATTTTTTAAACAATTTTCCAATTTATTTATGTTATCAATTTTGCTTCATTATCTTGGTATCTTTTATTGAAGAAGCAGCAATGCACTGGGAGCTCACTTAACACATTTGTAAGCCAATAAAAATGGGCATACAAGTTCAGCCACCAATCAGCTGCATGCTCCAAGCTCCCAAGCCTATCTAGATATGCTTTCCAACAAAGGATACCAAGAGAATGAAGCAAATTAAATAACAAAGGTAAATTGGTTATAGTCTAGGGCTAACATCTGGATGTCAAATAGAGTTCTATGAAGGCAAGCTGAAAAGTTAATGTCACCCATTGCTCGAGTACTAAGCTGATGGTGCCCTAAATCTCTGCTGAAGTAATGAGTTCTTCATGTAGCTTTATTTAATATTATATCATGGAATTTTCAGTATAAAACCCTTTGTCTCATACATACACACACGTATATAACACTTTTACTCATACATACACACACGTATATCTACCTTTAAGACCTTTCCTGACCCACACCTTGTCATATAACATATCTCTTTAAATCAGTGTTAAAACCTTTTTTTAAATGAATAAATCTTTATATGTTATGTATAAATATATATATCAGAAATACTGAAAAATTCCCATTAGGCCAGGGTCAGTGATAGAGGTAAAATGAATGCAGCTTCAAAGTTCGGAATCAAGTAATCAAATGGTCCCTTGCAAACACAGGGGTCCCAGACTCAATCATAATGAAAATATATGCCCAACAGAGGGTGTTGTAACATATAGCAAGGTATTTCTACTCATATACAAAATTATTTTTTATATATGGTCAAAATATCTTGGATATAAAAAACTTGTTAAGTTTGAGGACATAAAAACATTAGTAGAAGGTCATATGTTTATTTGTGTAAAAGAAATTGCATCCTTTTAAATAGAGCGTGAGGATAAGGTATAAGGAATACATTTCCAGCAAGCATTTTTTTTTAAATCTAGCTTTATTTCTCAAATAGTAAAAAGTTTACAAAATAATGCAAGACAGCTCCTATAAACAAATACATAAGCCACATTTTTTATCAACAACAAATAATGGAAAAAAATCAAAATTAGACAAGAATAATAGAAGGCAGGAAAGAAATAGAAGAAACATAAACAAAGTGATTGGGTAGCATCAAATCTTGCAACCATCTCATTAGAGAACCTTATTATTATATACGTTGGAGTCTTTATAGCATAACTGTTGCTCAAATCTCATCAGTATCCCTCAAGACCTCAAAAGATGATCTTAGCAATCAAGAATTAACATTGCACAAGCATTTCTAGTAAAATGCTTGTGCAATGCCGCCCCCTGCTCACTGGCGGACAATCGACCACTAGCAGGGAGTGTCAATCATCCATATCGTATTGGATCTCGATGATTTCAGTCCCCCACCTAATAGGTGGCAGAGAATTTAAGGAGTAGAGGTCTTACGACCACTGCTTCTTAACTTCTGTTTCTGGCGGACCAGAAACGATCGTGGGTTGGAAGCAGCATCCGCTGCTTGTTAAATCGACCCCAATGCTTCTATCTTGCATACATGAATAGACATTGAAGCATTACTCAATGTTGCTTTTTAAAGATACATATACTATATGGCCAAAAGTATGTGGACACCTGACCATCATATCTATATGAACTTGTTGCACATCCCATTCCAAAACAATGGCCATTAAGATAGAGTTGGGAAGGTTATCCACAAAAGTTTGAAGTGTGTCTATAGTAATTTGTGCCCATTCAGCCAAAAGAGCATTTGTGAGGTCAAACACTGGTGTTGGACAAGAAGGTCTGGCTCTCAATCAGTATTCCAGTTCATCCCAAAGGTGTTTAATGAGGTTGAGGTAAGGGCTCTCTGCACGCCACGCAAGTTCCTAACCACCAAAATCATTAAACCATCTTTATGGACCTTGCTTTGTGCACAGGGCACAGTAATGTTGGAACAGGAAATAATGTTGCCACGAAGATGGAAGCACCCAAATGTCTAAAATGACTCCAGAGAACACATTTCCAGTCCAGTGGCAGTGTGCTTTACTCCACTCCAGCTGATGCTTAATTTTGTGCATGTTGATATGAGGCTTGTGTTCAGCAGTGTGGCCAAGGAAACCCATTTTATAAATATATATAAATACATAAAACATGTTAATCAGATAATATACACTAGGACCTTTAATACCAAATGTGCATCTAATCAAATATCTGGTTCCTAGAAGGGACAGGCCTTAGCAATCAAAGCACCCATAGTCTATATTGCCTTCAAGTGATCCTTGATCAGATGATATAGTACAGACTAAAGACTAACTGAAAAATCTTTAAAGCTCTTTGATTTGGTGAGATTATCTATGAAGTCTCGTTAGAATGAAGTCTCGTTAGAAAGGCACATTTTAACTTGAGAGCTGTTTATCTCATTAAGGAGGTTTCTGAACGTGAAGGAGAGACTCCTATATTACAATATAAGGCAAAAAAATCTAAAGGTTTTGCATTATTTCTCTCAATGTTGGTGAGTTTTTCATCAAAAGGGCCTGAATTCTGGATGATAGCTGAACAAAGAGAGTTGTATATGTTTTGTGTATCAATTTAGTAAGGAGAACCCTGTATCTCGAACCATGAAAAATGTGGGATTTACTGTCCCTTTAACTCTTCATGATTTCTAAGATGAGTTTGTGATCCTGCATAAATATTTTATGCAATGCACTCTTTTTTTGTTACTAAAAAAAAGTAAAAGAAATCAGTATTTGTTAAAGGGACACTAAACCCAAATTGTTTCTTCAATGATTCAGACAGAGCTTGCAATTTTAAGCAATTTTTTAATTTACTCCTATTTATATTTTTTCTTTGTTGTCTTGCTATCTTTATTTAAAAAGCAGGAATGTAAAGCTTAGGAACCGGACCATTTTTGGTTCAGAACCTGGGTTACGCTTGCTTATGGGTGGCTAAATGTAGCCACCCATAAGCAAGCTCTAACCAGGGTACTGAACCAAAAATGGGCTGTCTCCTTAGCTTAGATTCCTGCTTTTCAAATAAAGATAGCAAGAGAACAAAGAAAAATTGATAATAGGAGTAAATTAGAACGTTGCTTAAAATTGCATGTTCTATCAGAATCATAAATTAAAAAATTTGGGTTTAGTATCCCTTTAATGCGTACCAGTCAGCCTTTATGATTTTGTTTCTATTTTGTAATTAACTTGTAGCTCTTACACACATAGTAAAACTGTTAAATCTCTATAGCTGTGTTTGGGGCTTATTTGAAAGCATTTAAACTCCACCTGCTGAGCCCATGTGACAGATTCATTTCTAAGTAAATCCTATTAACTATTTACAGTGCAGCTTACTATTCATTAACATACTGTCTAATTCATCTGATTGTTACAGTGTGGGGACACACAGTGCTATATGACACTAAAAGGCCACTGTTTAATTCACCTTCAAGTGTCACCCAGTGACCTTTCCCCTATGTCCCTACCACCAGGTATATTAGTGATTAGATTATTGAGAATCTCATCAAACCTTAACAGCAGTCATTAACCCCGAGCCTGATCTGCTTAATCCTGAAAGAGTGATCCAGATTGCCATGCGGCTTTCTGTCCTGACTTCACATATGCAGCATATTTGTACAAGTAACATAAATGAAAATATGTAGTCATAGTAGCCACATTGCTTTACCTACAAGTGAGCCAATTATTTCCCAAAAATATAAAATAAAAAACCCAGCATATAGTTAGATATAAACTATGTCATTAAAAATAGACGTCAAGATGCCTAAATATGATAAAGAATCAAATGATTGTAAATCTGCTTTGTGTTTTGATGCTACAGAATGAGAACTATTTATATACAAAATCGTAGACTTCTTTTTAAACTGATTATTTGTGTTAAAAGATGAATATGATGACCCTCCAGCTAGGGTTGCAACCTCTGCCATGTTTTCCTGACACTTATGAGTTACACATGCTGCAGGGCAAACAGGACGGAACATGTATTATGCCACTGGACATCACATGAATAGTGTTGATGAACAGCACAATACATGTTCCTCCCTGCTTACCCTGAAGCATGAATAACTTATAAGTGTCCAGAAAAACATGGCCGAGGAGGGAAGCCTACCTCAAGCGCTTGGTTGTTTCATGCTAGCCTTTAATAAAGCATGCTAATCACACCTGTGAAGGTTGTATACAGTGGCGACTCTAGGAATAATATATAGGGGGGCACATAAGATACCACAGTCAAAACTGGGGGGAGCACTAATAATTTCCACCACTAAATCATACCACTGAAAATAAACTAAGTAAATATATATAAATAAGATTCCAAAAATACCAGAGTAATGTGGTATGCAATGATACCTTTTTATTATACTAACCTAAATACTTAAAAAACAAGCTTCCAAGTTTTCCTTTCTTCCTCAGGTATTGCTTCAGACCTGAGAAAGAGAGGAAAACTCTCAAAAGATTTTCTTTATAGTTTATATACACACACACAGACACATAAATAGACACACATATACATATACACACAGACACATAAATACACACACAAGTATAAACACACAGAGATACATACACACAGTTACACACACATGTGCACACATACACACATGTGCACACACACATGAATACACACACACATATATATATATATATATATATATATATATATACACAGACATACATACACACATACATATATACATACACACACACATTATACATACACACACAGTTACATACATGCATAAATACACACATACATACATACACATATACATACATGCATACACATATATACTTACATACACACATTATACATACACACATACAGTACATACACACACATAGTTAAACACACATACATACACACACATACATACACAAATTCACACACACAGGGACTTCTAATTGTGGTTTTGTAAGAAATATTGATTATACTTATTGGTGCATATCAGTCAGGATAGTTGTTGCTCAGCTTAGCTAAAACTTGCTAAATGTATTGTGACAACTTGTTAAACTGCCAGCTGCTCACAAGCCAGCAGGAGCCTGCATTTATATTTTAATACCTAAAGCAGCCTATGGAACTTTTACATATTCCCTCAGCTCTGCATGTCCTACACTATTATACCCAAAGTTCAGCCTATAGCAACTACCTCAGGCAGTCTCTTGCTGTAGAGCAATTCCAGCATTTCTATACTTCCCTACCTAAACCTCAGGTATATTCAGTACTTTGTATCTCAGTATTGCCACATCTACCCCTCACACATAAAACTCTTTGCTATGCTGGCAGTGCCACACCTATACATCTGACACAGCTCTCTTGTCTATAAATGGAAGCTTGCAATACTGAGATACTAACTACTGAATATACCTGAGGTTTAGGTAGGGAAGTATAGAAATGCTGGAATTGCTCTACAGCAAGAGACTGACTGAGGTAGTTGCTGAGCAACTGAGCAACAATTATCCTGACTGATATGCACCAATAAGTGTAATCAATATTTTTTACAAAAACACAATTAGAAGTCCCTGTGTGTGTATTTGTGTATGTATGTGTGTGTATGTATGTGTGTGTATGTATGTGTGTTTAACTATGTGTGTGTATATTTATGTGTGTGTGTGTGTATGTATTTGCGTGTGTATGTACTGTATGTTTGTATGTATAATGTGTGTATGTATGTGTATGTAAGTATATATGTGTGTGTATGTAAGTATATATGTGTGTATTTATGCATGTATGTAACTGTGTGTATGTATGTATAATGTGTGTGTGTAACTATTTATGTATGTGTATGTAAGTATGTGTGTATGTATGTATGTGTCTGTGTGTATATGTGTGTGTGTGTATTCATGTGTGTGTAACTGTGTGTGTATGTATACCTAAAACCTCAGGTATATTCAGTAGTTAGTATCTCAGTATTGCCACATCTACCCCTCACACATAAAACTCTTTCCTATACATCTGACACAGACAGCTCTCTTGTCTAGCACAGCACAGTGTATGTTAAAATTTTACAATTTCACAATGTACGGTATTTTAAATGTATTTCCAGTGGGGTTCCAGAGAAACCTACCAGGCTACTAAATACTGCTGCACATACAGTCCCCTGTCAACTGTCAATGTTTTTTTCCGGTATGGCTGACAAGGTGGCAGAAGTGTGAAATGTATATTGCAGATTTTGACAAGTCAGCCATACCGGAAAAAACATTATGACAGTTGACACGGGAATTTGCAGCAGCCAGTATTTTACAGATTCTCTAGAGACCAAGCTAAAGTGTTTTTTATCGGTGGAGTCTGGGTCTGTCTGTTACAGAGAGTGAGCCGTCTGCCATCATGCCATGTCCTAAGTAACCCTGTTGTGAGTATGACTTCACTTACCCCCAAATCTTCATTTTTTTGCTGCCTGCTGACCCGGTCCTGCTCGGCTCCTTCCCGCGCTCTCTAGCTAGTCTTCCTGCACCACACCACAGCGCCTGGCTGGCTCCTCCCTCTTCCTTTCCAGTCCAGTCTCCTGTTCTGTCTCCGGTCATGTTCCACTGCCTTGTGTTGTGTAGGAATGTGACCGGCTGTGACTGAAACTGGAGGCTAGCATTGGAGCCGTCTGCCATCATGCCATGTCCTAAGTAACCCTGTTGTGAGTATGACTTCACTTACCCCCAAATCTTCATTTTTTTGCTGCCTGCTGACCCGGTCCTGCTCGGCTCCTTCCCGCGCTCTCTAGCTAGTCTTCCTGCACCACACCACAGCGCCTGGCTGGCTCCTCCCTCTTCCTTTCCAGTCCAGTCTCCTGTTCTGTCTCCGGTCATGTTCCACTGCCTTGTGTTGTGTAGGAATGTGACCGGCTGTGACTGAAACTGGAGGCTAGCATTGGAGCCGTCTGCCATCATGCCATGTCCTAAGTAACCCTGTTGTGAGTATGACTTCACTTACCCCCAAATCTTCATTTTTTTGCTGCCTGCTGACCCGGTCCTGCTCGGCTCCTTCCCGCGCTCTCTAGCTAGTCTTCCTGCACCACACCACAGCGCCTGGCTGGCTCCTCCCTCTTCCTTTCCAGTCCAGTCTCCTGTTCTGTCTCCGGTCATGTTCCACTGCCTTGTGTTGTGTAGGAATGTGACCGGCTGTGACTGAAACTGGAGGCTAGCATTGGAGCCAAGTGGTGCTGCATGTGGGTGGTGGGGGTTCTTCCGCTCAAACAGAGCATGGGGAGGCGCGCTGTGCATATACATTTTTACTACTCACTCAGTCATTCATTTCTAAAATAAAAACGCCAGCCATTCAAAAACTTCACACAAGCGCCGCCAGGGCTGGCGGGGGGGCAGACGGGGGGGACAAAGCATAATCTAAGTGGGGCAATTGCCCCGCGTTGCCCCCTGTAGCGAGGCCAATGGTTGTATACCACCCAATATTTCCAGAACTCTTTCTGGGACAGGGAGGTTAAGGAACTTGTGGGTGAGGTCTTGATGGGTGGGAAGGAGCCATAGAGGGAAAGTGACTCAAACTTCCCAATCTTAAAAACCCTGCAAAATCACATCCAATAACACAGGCATCTATCCCCAGAGCAAACTGGATGCAAAATCCATTAGGACTTTACCACAAATAAAAAAATATCAACATAAATCATCTAGCACTTACTCACATAAAAGAAGCTGAACCCTCCTCCCCCAATAAAACAGAGGGTTAGTTATACTTATCATCTGGTAACCCAAATATATCTCTCGGGATCCTTCAGTATATGGTTTACTAATTTCTGCCTTCCATCTTGCTTTTAACAAAGCTTGCTAATTGCACCTATGAGGGTTCCGCTAGCTAGATATGGCTTCCCTAGAAAAACACATAGAAAACAAGGCAAAGGGCTGCGCTCTTGCAGAGTACATTTGGTACACAGGAAGTCATCCCCAGAGGAGATTAAGTGCAAAAGCTTCATAAAATCACAAGCAACAAGTTTATACACCATTTCCTCTGATTGACAAAATGAAAACAAAAGATTTGCTTGGGATATTGGCTCTTAATTCTCATCATTATTTCTAAGCAAAGTGTGCTGCAAGGATTTTCACAGGGTTTTACAGATTTTATCTTATTTGAAAACCTTACGATAAACAGTTGTTGCTATATGTTGTAAACATTTTTGAAAATAAGTAGGGGTGCCTCAATAATGCTTTTTTTGAGAGACCAACGTTCCATAAAAGAGCAAAAATACAAATCACACTCACTAGAGTAATACACCTCCAAACTGCTATGAATGTTTTTCTGAAACTGTGACCACACGTGAGAGCAAATGTCCAATCGTATACAGTATATATATATATATATATATATATATATATATATATATATATATATATATATATATATATATATGTGTGTGTGTGTGTATTCGATGGCCCCAAGTTATCAAGGTCTGTCGGACCTGATCCAACAGTGCGGATCAGGTCTGACAGACCTCGCTGAATACGGCAAGCAATACGCTCGCCGTATTCAGCATTGCACCAGCAGCTCACAAGAGTGCAACGCCACCCCCTGCAGACTCACGGCCAATAGGCCACCAGCAGGGGGGTGTCAATCAACCAGCGATGTCTGTCCGCCTGCTCAGGTTTCAGGCTCGCCAGAAACACGGGGCATCAAGCTCCATTCAGAGCTTGATAAATATGCCCCAATATATATCTAACTATGGGCTAAATTACAAGTGGTGAACTATTTACCGCTCCCGCTCAAATGTAAACATTGCAAGAAGTAAACTTTTTGCTTGTGCGGGTTAGTGCACCTATTGCAAGTTGAAAATAAAAGACAACCTAACCAAAGGACTTTAGATATTGCGACTCTGCTAACTTATTCTCCCTATAGACTTCAATGGAGAATGAAGAAGAAAAAAAACTAACACTTATCGCTCGTGCGCTAACCCAAAAGGAAATAATATGTCACATTCCAAATTTTTCACATACAGAATTTTTTTTTTAATTTTAAATAAATAATTATATATATATATATATATATATATATATATATATATATATATACATACATACAGTATCTCACAAAAGTGAGTACACCCCTCACATTTTTGTAAATATTTTATTATATCTTTTCGTGTGACAACACTGAAGAAATGACTAATTGCTACAATGTAGTGAGTGTACAGCCTGTATAACAGTGTAAATTTGCTGTCCCCTCAAAAGAACTCAACACACAGCCATTACTGTCTAAACCGTTGGCAACACAAGTGAGTACATCCTAAGTAGAATTTCCAAATTGGGCCCAAAGTGTCAATATTTTGTGTGGCCACCATTATTTTCCAGCACTACCTTAACCCTCTTGGGCATTGAGTTCACCAGAGCTTCACAGGTTGCCACTGGAGTCCTCTTCCACTCCTCCATGACAACATCATGGAGCTGGTGGATGTTAGAGACCTTGCACTCCTCCACCTTCCATTTGAGGATGCCCCACAGATGCTCAATAGGATTTAGGTCTGGAGACATGTTTGGCCAGTCCATCACCTTTACTCTCAGCTTCTTTAGCAAGGGCATGGTTCCAGTAATCTATGTCCTTAGTCTGCTTGTCTTCAGCAAACTGTTTACAGGCTTTCTTGTGCATCATCTTTAGAAGAGGCTTCTTTCTGCGACGACAGCCATGCAGACCAATTTGATGCAGTGTGTGGCGTATATGGTCTGAGCAATGAAAGGCTGACCCCCCACCCCTTCAACCTCTGCAGCAATGCTGGCAGCACTCATACGTCTATTTCCCAAAGACAACCTCTGGATATGATGCTGAGAACGTCCACTCAACTTATTTGGTCGAAAATGGCGAGGCCTGTTCTGAGTGTAACCTGTCCTGTGAAAACGCTGTATGGTCTTGCCCACCATGCTGCAGCTCAGTTTCCGGGTCTTGGCGATCTTCTTATAGCCTAGGGCATCTTTATGTAGAGCAACAATTCTTTTTTTCAGATTGTCAGAGAGTTGTTTGCCATGAGATGCAATGATGAACTTCCAGTGACCAGTATGAGAGAGTGTGAGAGCGATAACACAAAATTTAACACACCTGCTCCCCATTCACACCTGAGATCTTGACACTTGACCTCAGACACCGGGGAGGGAAAATGGCTAATTGGGCCCAATTTGGACATTTGCACTTAGGGGTGTACTCACTTATGTTGCCAACGGGTTAGACATTAATGGCTGTGTGTTGAGTTATTTTGAGGGGACAGCAAATTTACACTGTTATGCAGGCTGTACACTCACTACTTTACATTGTAGCAAAGTGTAATTTCTTCACTGTTGTCACATGAAAAGATATAATAAAATATTTACATAAATGTGAGGGAGTGTACTCACTTTTGTGAGATACTGTATGTATGTATATATATATAATTCTTTATTTTAAAAAAATTCTGTATGTGAAAAAATTGGAATGTGAAATATTAATAATTGTGAGATACTGTACATATATTTGTATATCTATTATAGGTATATATATATATATTTCTTTCATGTAATTAGCAAGAGTCCATGAGCTAGTGACGTATGGGATATACATTCCTACCAGGAGGGGCAAAGTTTCCCAAACCTCAAAATGCCTATAAATACACCCCTCACCACACCCACAATTCAGTTTTACAAACTTTGCCTCCTATGGAGGTGGTGAAGTAAGTTTGTGCTAGATTCTACGTTGATATGCGCTCCGCAGCAAGTTGGAGCCCGGTTTTCCTCTTAGCGTGCAGTGAATGTCAGAGGGATGTGAGGAGAGTATTGCCTATTTGAATGCAGTGATCTCCTTCTACGGGGTCTATTTCATAGGTTCTCTGTTATCGGTCGTAGAGATTCATCTCTTACCTCCCTTCTCAGATCGACGATATACTCTTATTTATATACCATTACCTCTGCTGATTTTCGTTTCAGTACTGGTTTGGCTTTCTACAAACATGTAGATGAGTGTCCTGGGGTAAGTAAATCTTATTTTCTGTGACACTCTAAGCTATGGTTGGGCACTTTATTTATAAAGTTCTAAATATATGTATTCAAACATTTATTTGCCTTGACTCAGGATGTTCAACATTCCTTATTTTCAGACAGACAGTTTCATATTTGGGATAATGCATTTGAATCAATCATTTTTTCTTACCTTAAAATTTTGACTCTTTTTTCCCTGTGGGCTGTTAGGCTCGCGGGGGCTGAAAATGCTTCATTTTATTGCGTCATTCTTGGCGTGGACATTTTTGGCGCAAAAAATCTTTTCTGTTTCCGGCGTCATACGTGTCGCCGGAAGTTGCGTAATTTTTTTGACGTCCTTTTGCGCCAAAAATGTCGGCGTTCCGGATGTGGCGTCATTTTTGGCGCCAAAAAGCATTTAGGCGCCAAATAATGTGGGCGTCTTATTTGGCGCTAAAAAAATATGGGCGTCGCTTTTGTCTCCACATTATTTCAGTCTCATTTTTTCTTTGCTTCTGGTTACTAGAAGCTTGTTTATTGGCATTTTTTCCCATTCCTGAAACTGTCACTTAAGGAATTTGATCAATTTTGCTTTATATGTTGTTTTTTCTCTTACATATTGCAAGATGTCTCACGTTGCATCTGAGTCAGAAGATACTTCAGGAAAATCGCTGTCTAGTGCTGGAACTACCAAAGCTAAGTGTATCTGCTGTAAACTTTTGGTAGCTATTCCTCCGGCTGTTGTTTGTACTAATTGTCATGACAAACTTGTTAATGCAGATAATATTTCCTTTAGTAATGTACCATTGCCTGTTGCAGTTCCTTCAACATCTAAGGTGCAGAATGTTCCTGATAACATAAGAGATTTTGTTTCTGAATCCATCAAGAAGGCTATGTCTGTTATTTCTCCTTCTAGTAAACATAAAAAATCTTTTAAAACTTCTCTCTCTACAGATGAATTTTTAAATGAACATCATCATTCTGATTCTGATGACTCTTCTGGTTCAGAGGATTCTGTCTCAGAGATTGATGCTGATAAATCTTCATATTTATTTAAAATGGAATTTATTCGTTCTTTACTTAAAGAAGTACTAATTGCTTTAGAAATAGAGGATTCTGGTCCTCTTGATACTAATTCTAAACGTTTAGATAAGGTATTTAAATCTCCTGTGGTTATTCCAGAAGTTTTTCCTGTTCCTAATGCTATTTCTGAAGTAATTTCCAGAGAATGGGATAAATTGGGTAATTCATTTACTCCTTCTAAACGTTTTAAGCAATTATATCCTGTGCCGTCTGACAGGTTAGAATTTTGGGACAAAATCCCTAAAGTTGATGGGGCTATTTCTACCCTTGCTAAACGTACTACTATTCCTACGTCAGATGGTACTTCGTTTAAGGATCCTTTAGATAGGAAAATTGAATCCTTTCTAAGAAAAGCTTATCTGTGTTCAGGTAATCTTCTTAGACCTGCTATATCATTGGCTGATGTTGCTGCAGCTTCAACTTTTTGGTTGGAGACTTTAGCGCAACAAGTAACAGATCATGATTCTCATAATATTATTATTCTTCTTCAGCATGCTAATAATTTTATCTGTGATGCCATTTTTGATATTATCAGAGTTGATGTCAGGTTTATGTCTCTAGCTATTTTAGCTAGAAGAGCTTTATGGCTTAAAACTTGGAATGCTGATATGGCTTCTAAATCAACTCTACTTTCCATTTCTTTCCAGGGTAACAAATTATTTGTTTCTCAGTTGGATTCTATTATCTCAACTGTTACTGGTGGGAAAGGAACTTTTTTACCACAGGATAAAAAATCTAAGGGTAAAAACAGGGCTAATAATCGTTTTCGTTCCTTTCGTTTCAACAAAGAACAAAAGCCTGATCCTTCATCCTCAGGAGCAGTTTCAGTTTGGAAACCATCTCCAGTCTGGAATAAATCCAAGCCTTCTAGAAAGGCAAAGCCTGCTTCTAAGTCCACATGAAGGTGCGGCCCTCATTCCAGCTCAGCTGGTAGGGGGCAGGTTACGTTTTTTCAAAGAAATTGGGATCAATTCTGTTCACAATCTTTGGATTCAGAACATTGTTTCAGAAGGGTTACAGAATTGGTTTCAAGATGAGACCTCCTGCAAAGAGATTTTTTCTTTCCCGTGTCCCAGTAAATCCAGTGAAAGCTCAAGCATTTCTGAATTGTGTTTCAGATCTAGAGTTGGCTGGAGTAATTATGCCAGTTCTGGAACAGGGGATGGGGTTTTATTCAAATCTCTTCATTGTACCAAAGAAGGAGAATTCCTTCAGACCAGTTCTGGATCTAAAAATATTGAATCGTTATGTAAGGATACCAACGTTCAAAATGGTAACTGTAAGGACTATCTTGCCTTTTGTTCAGCAAGGGCATTGTATGTCCACAATAGATTTACAGGATGCATATCTGCATATTCCGATTCATCCAGATCATTATCAGTTCCTGAGATTCTCTTTTCTGGACAAGCATTACCAGTTTGTGGCTCTGCCGTTTGGCCTAGCTACAGCTCCAAGAATTTTTACAAAGGTTCTCGGTGCCCTTCTGTCTGTAATCAGAGAACAGGGTATTGTGGTATTTCCTTATTTGGACGATATCTTGGTACTTGCTCAGTCTTTACATTTAGCAGAATCTCATACGAATCGACTTGTGTTGTTTCTTCAAGATCATGGTTGGAGGATCAATTCACCAAAAAGTTCATTGATTCCTCAGACAAGGGTAACCTTTCTGGGTTTCCAGATAGATTCCAGATAGATTCGTTGCATTCTTTGGATGTTGTTAGAGCTTTGAAATATTATGTTGAAGCTACTAAGTCTTTCCGAAAGACTTCTAGTTTATTTGTTATCTTTTCCGGTTCTAGAAAAGGCCAGAAAGCTTCTGCCATTTCTTTGGCATCTTGGTTGAAATCTTTAATTCATCTTGCCTATGTTGAGTCGGGTAAAACTCCGCCTCAAAGGATTACAGCTCATTCTACTAGGTCAGTTTCTACTTCCTGGGCGTTTAGGAATGAAGCTTCGATTGATCAGATTTGCAAAGCAGCAACTTGGTCCTCTTTGCATACTTTTACTAAATTCTACCATTTTTATGTATTTTCTTCTTCTGAAGCAGTTTTTGGTAGAAAAGTACTTCAGGCAGCGGTTTCAGTTTGAATCTTCTGCTTATGTTTTTCTTTAAACTTTATTTTGGGTGTGGATTATTTTCAGCAGGAATTGGCTGTCTTTATTTTATCCCTCCCTCTCTAGTGACTCTTGCGTGGAAAGATCCACATCTTGGGTAATCATTATCCCATACGTCACTAGCTCATGGACTCTTGCTAATTACATGAAAGAAAACATAATTTATGTAAGAACTTACCTGATAAATTCATTTCTTTCATATTAGCAAGAGTCCATGAGGCCCGCCCTTTTTTTGTGGTGGTTATGATTTTTGTATAAAGCACAATTATTCCAATTCCTTATTTTATATGCTTTCGCACTTTTTTATCACCCCACTTCTTGGCTATTCGTTAAACTGAATTGTGGGTGTGGTGAGGGGTGTATTTATAGGCATTTTGAGGTTTGGGAAACTTTGCCCCTCCTGGTAGGAATGTATATCCCATACGTCACTAGCTCATGGACTCTTGCTAATATGAAAGAAATGAATTTATCAGGTAAGTTCTTACATAAATTATGTTATTGCATAAATCATTATCAAATATACCTTGTATTTGCTCGATTATAAGAAGACCTTGATTAAAAGACGACCCCCCCAACTGTAGATATTATTGGGGGAAAAAAAGACCTTGATTATAAGACGAGTCCCCTTTGCCTCACAAATAGCCCCCTCTGTCTCTTCACCTTCACCCTCTTAATCCTTAATTCTGAACCCCTCTCTCTGCTGCACCCACAGCTGAGCTGCTCTCCCTCATCATGAATGATCCGCATTCCGGTAAACTGTCACCTCACATTTACTGTTATTACCTGGTAGCTAATCTGCAGCTAGAATGATCCAGTTCACTAAAGGACCAATCATGTCAATCACTGCAGTCACATAGCTTCTGTCTGTGGTTTGCTGGTCCTTTAGCTGCATGGAATCTAGCTGCTGCTGCTGCTACTACCCGGTCTGCCTGGTTTCAATTTTACTGTAGGGAAGAGACAGGGGCCAGTCAAAGGTAAATCTAACTGCTACTGAGCTCTGACTCACTGTATGGTTAATTACAGTTATACTGTAGTGAAGACAGGGGCTGGTGTCCATTCATTATGAATGTGTCCGATTTCAGGCTTGAAAGTAAGATGACCTCAATTATAAAATGATGTTGGTTTTTCAGAGTCTTTTTTCTGAAATAATGTCTGAAAATCTTATAATCTAGCAAATACGGTATATAGAAATATATATTTTATAGTAAAAATATTTTTTTTTCTATGTGAAGAACATTGGAATGTAAAATATGCATAACTTTGTTCTAGTTACACAATGTAGGTCTAACATGGTGTTTGGTTAGCGCACATGAAGAATTAATTATCTTAAGGCATGTTATGTAAGTATTAAATATGAAATATTGTAAAAAAAATATTAGTAATAATAATTAAAAATATTTATAGATACTGTAAAATATACATATATATTCTATGAATTATTTATAATTTTTAATATATATTTAATTATTATTTATATTAATAATTAATATTTTAAAATATTTTATATTTATTAAATACATATCGCACCTTAAAATAACTCATCTTGAGTCAGTGCTCGGGTTTCTGCATACAAATCATCAGGAGTACATTAATTCTTCATGTGCACTAACCTGATATTAGTTATCTTAAGGTGCATTATGTATTTATTAAATATAAAATATTGAAAAATATAAATAATCAATGTTAATCATTATTATAGATGTACTAAAAAATTATAAATAATCCATAGATTTTATATGTATTTCACAGTATATATAATAATAATTATTATTATTATTTATTACATTATTTCATATTTAATGTTTCAATAATGTGCCATAAAATAACTAATTCTGCATGTGCATTATATATATATATATATATATATATATATATATATATTTAAGTATGAAGCAAAGTGCACTCCAGATTTAATCCATATCAGCCTTGGGTGCTATATCAAAAGGACAATAGCAAATGAACATGAAGCACTCCAAAGGTCTTGTATTATGGTCTTTTTATTGTGAACGTTTTCGGGCATAAATTAGCCCGTCCTCAGACTTACAAAGTTACTTACTTTGTAAGTCTGAGGACGGGCTAATTTATGCCCGAAAACGTTCACAATAAAGTGACCATAATACAAGACCTTTGGAGTGCTTCATGTTCATTTGCTATATATATATATATATATATATATATATATATATATATATATATATATATATATATGTCACCAGGATTTACCAGATTTAATTCAGCTATACATTTGTATAAGACTTTTCAGTTTTTAACTTCACATATGTGGGATATGCATATGATTGTGGGACTATCTACACAGTACTAGTTTCCAGGAGGAACAAAACTTTTTTACCATTTTATTCCATTTGAATAAATTGGTTTTAAAATTATTTCAGTCCTGTTTAACTCAATACTCAGGTATATTTATATATAATTTTATCGGTGTCATATGCATCGTTTTAATATATGAATAGCTTTGTCTCAAAGGAAGGTGCCACATACATCACCTTTAACACAGTGGGGATAATATCCCAACAACGTGGATTATCTACCTCATAACTTTGAGGTACCAGGTGAGCAGAATTTGTCCAACACATTGTTCAACATACTACACTATAATATTTAAAAAAAAATATTTAAAAAAAGAAATAAATAATAATATTTAGTTTTTTTTCCTTTTGTCTCCTTTTACCATCTTCTCTGGCTTTCGGCTAACAAAACATATTCCTGAGAGCGCTGTCTTAAACCTCTATATCAAGTATATATATATATATATATATATATATATATATATATTTTTATTATTATTATTTTTTTACTAAACCGCCCCTCCATTTGTTGACAACAGCCAAGCATAAAAGGAGTAGTTGTGTGCTTTCTCATTCTCATTGTTTAATATATTTCACAACTGTTGTTCCCCAGCATTAGTATAGTTAATATGTGAAACAAATATCTCAGAGCACGTTTATGTAAAAATAATTATCTATGAAGTTTTTTTTGGCCTCTAGTGATCTTAAATCAGTTTGTAGGTCTTTGCTGGTCTTCAGTCAGTTATGCTGGAGATACATTTTTTGTGGTTGTACTACGGAATTTAGGGAGGCCTTAGGACAGGTTTGAAAACCCCTGGGGAAGGAGGAAGCAGAAGCAATTTGTCAGACAGGCACTAAAATGCTATAGCTATAGCAGTGTATGAGTTCATAGTGTAGGAATCAAAGCAAGTAGTTTCTCTTATTTGCAGCTAATACTTGCATCATCCCTTTCCCAGCACTTTCAATGCGGACTGAAATTTCTTATATTTGTTTAATGAATGAGCTCTGTGTATGTTACTTGAATGTATGAGACATTATCTAGAGGGTAAATTTCCATTTGAAAAGCTTAACACAGATTATATTAAAAATAAATAAATCACTGTATATTTAAAAAAAAAAAAAAGGAATATATAGCTATGGGGCTGAATATATTCGGCTATGGGGCTGAACTATCAAGCTCCGAATGGAGCCTGATGCTCCTGTTTCCATCTAAAGACCGCTGCTCCATAACTTGTCTGCCTACTCTGAGGCTGCAGACATCAATCTGCCCGATCCTAGACGATCGGGTTGATTGACACCCCCTGCTAGCGGCCGATTAGCTGCAAATCTGCATGGGGTGGCATTGCACAAGCAGTTCACAAGAACTGCTTGTGCAATGATAAATGCCGACAGCGTATGCTGTTGGCATTTATCGATGTGCGGCGGACATGATATGCTACATCATTTCATGTCCGCTCGCACTTTAATAAATCGGCCCCTATGTCTCTACCTAGCATGTAAGCAGATAGTATGGTACAACAGCTTCATGGCATCACTACTTATACAACTTTGCTAGTGTCTAATAGGGATGGGTGAATGTTTCACAGCATTCGAAAAATTAAACAAATTTTAATACGTTCGTTAGTTTTGAATGTTGAATGTTTGTACATTGTGTTTCAGATCTAGAGTTGGCTGGAGTAATTATGCCAGTTCTGGAACAGGGGATGGGGTTTTATTCAAATCTCTTCATTGTACCAAAGAAGGAGAATTCCTTCAGACCAGTTCTGGATCTAAAAATATTGAATCGTTATGTAAGGATACCAACGTTCAAAATGGTAACTGTAAGGACTATCTTGCCTTTTGTTCAGCAAGGGCATTGTATGTCCACAATAGATTTACAGGATGCATATCTGCATATTCCGATTCATCCAGATCATTATCAGTTCCTGAGATTCTCTTTTCTGGACAAGCATTACCAGTTTGTGGCTCTGCCGTTTGGCCTAGCTACAGCTCCAAGAATTTTTACAAAGGTTCTCGGTGCCCTTCTGTCTGTAATCAGAGAACAGGGTATTGTGGTATTTCCTTATTTGGACGATATCTTGGTACTTGCTCAGTCTTTACATTTAGCAGAATCTCATACGAATCGACTTGTGTTGTTTCTTCAAGATCATGGTTGGAGGATCAATTCACCAAAAAGTTCATTGATTCCTCAGACAAGGGTAACCTTTCTGGGTTTCCAGATAGATTCCAGATAGATTCGTTGCATTCTTTGGATGTTGTTAGAGCTTTGAAATATTATGTTGAAGCTACTAAGTCTTTCCGAAAGACTTCTAGTTTATTTGTTATCTTTTCCGGTTCTAGAAAAGGCCAGAAAGCTTCTGCCATTTCTTTGGCATCTTGGTTGAAATCTTTAATTCATCTTGCCTATGTTGAGTCGGGTAAAACTCCGCCTCAAAGGATTACAGCTCATTCTACTAGGTCAGTTTCTACTTCCTGGGCGTTTAGGAATGAAGCTTCGATTGATCAGATTTGCAAAGCAGCAACTTGGTCCTCTTTGCATACTTTTACTAAATTCTACCATTTTTATGTATTTTCTTCTTCTGAAGCAGTTTTTGGTAGAAAAGTACTTCAGGCAGCGGTTTCAGTTTGAATCTTCTGCTTATGTTTTTCTTTAAACTTTATTTTGGGTGTGGATTATTTTCAGAAGGAATTGGCTGTCTTTATTTTATCCCTCCCTCTCTAGTGACTCTTGCGTGGAAAGATCCACATCTTGGGTAATCATTATCCCATACGTCACTAGCTCATGGACTCTTGCTAATTACATGAAAGAAAACATAATTTATGTAAGAACTTACCTGATAAATTCATTTCTTTCATATTAGCAAGAGTCCATGAGGCCCGCCCTTTTTTTGTGGTGGTTATGATTTTTGTATAAAGCACAATTATTCCAATTCCTTATTTTATATGCTTTCGCACTTTTTTATCACCCCACTTCTTGGCTATTCGTTAAACTGAATTGTGGGTGTGGTGAGGGGTGTATTTATAGGCATTTTGAGGTTTGGGAAACTTTGCCCCTCCTGGTAGGAATGTATATCCCATACGTCACTAGCTCATGGACTCTTGCTAATATGAAAGAAATGAATTTATCAGGTAAGTTCTTACATAAATTATGTTATTGCATAAATCATTATCAAATATACCTTGTATTTGCTCGATTATAAGAAGACCTTGATTAAAAGACGACCCCCCCAACTGTAGATATTATTGGGGGAAAAAAAGACCTTGATTATAAGACGAGTCCCCTTTGCCTCACAAATAGCCCCCTCTGTCTCTTCACCTTCACCCTCTTAATCCTTAATTCTGAACCCCTCTCTCTGCTGCACCCACAGCTGAGCTGCTCTCCCTCATCATGAATGATCCGCATTCCGGTAAACTGTCACCTCACATTTACTGTTATTACCTGGTAGCTAATCTGCAGCTAGAATGATCCAGTTCACTAAAGGACCAATCATGTCAATCACTGCAGTCACATAGCTTCTGTCTGTGGTTTGCTGGTCCTTTAGCTGCATGGAATCTAGCTGCTGCTGCTGCTACTACCCGGTCTGCCTGGTTTCAATTTTACTGTAGGGAAGAGACAGGGGCCAGTCAAAGGTAAATCTAACTGCTACTGAGCTCTGACTCACTGTATGGTTAATTACAGTTATACTGTAGTGAAGACAGGGGCTGGTGTCCATTCATTATGAATGTGTCCGATTTCAGGCTTGAAAGTAAGATGACCTCAATTATAAAATGATGTTGGTTTTTCAGAGTCTTTTTTCTGAAATAATGTCTGAAAATCTTATAATCTAGCAAATACGGTATATAGAAATATATATTTTATAGTAAAAATATTTTTTTTTCTATGTGAAGAACATTGGAATGTAAAATATGCATAACTTTGTTCTAGTTACACAATGTAGGTCTAACATGGTGTTTGGTTAGCGCACATGAAGAATTAATTATCTTAAGGCATGTTATGTAAGTATTAAATATGAAATATTGTAAAAAAAATATTAGTAATAATAATTAAAAATATTTATAGATACTGTAAAATATACATATATATTCTATGAATTATTTATAATTTTTAATATATATTTAATTATTATTTATATTAATAATTAATATTTTAAAATATTTTATATTTATTAAATACATATCGCACCTTAAAATAACTCATCTTGAGTCAGTGCTCGGGTTTCTGCATACAAATCATCAGGAGTACATTAATTCTTCATGTGCACTAACCTGATATTAGTTATCTTAAGGTGCATTATGTATTTATTAAATATAAAATATTGAAAAATATAAATAATCAATGTTAATCATTATTATAGATGTACTAAAAAATTATAAATAATCCATAGATTTTATATGTATTTCACAGTATATATAATAATAATTATTATTATTATTTATTACATTATTTCATATTTAATGTTTCAATAATGTGCCATAAAATAACTAATTCTGCATGTGCATTATATATATATATATATATATATATATATATATTTAAGTATGAAGCAAAGTGCACTCCAGATTTAATCCATATCAGCCTTGGGTGCTATATCAAAAGGACAATAGCAAATGAACATGAAGCACTCCAAAGGTCTTGTATTATGGTCTTTTTATTGTGAACGTTTTCGGGCATAAATTAGCCCGTCCTCAGACTTACAAAGTTACTTACTTTGTAAGTCTGAGGACGGGCTAATTTATGCCCGAAAACGTTCACAATAAAGTGACCATAATACAAGACCTTTGGAGTGCTTCATGTTCATTTGCTATATATATATATATATATATATATATATATATATATGTCACCAGGATTTACCAGATTTAATTCAGCTATACATTTGTATAAGACTTTTCAGTTTTTAACTTCACATATGTGGGATATGCATATGATTGTGGGACTATCTACACAGTACTAGTTTCCAGGAGGAACAAAACTTTTTTACCATTTTATTCCATTTGAATAAATTGGTTTTAAAATTATTTCAGTCCTGTTTAACTCAATACTCAGGTATATTTATATATAATTTTATCGGTGTCATATGCATCGTTTTAATATATGAATAGCTTTGTCTCAAAGGAAGGTGCCACATACATCACCTTTAACACAGTGGGGATAATATCCCAACAACGTGGATTATCTACCTCATAACTTTGAGGTACCAGGTGAGCAGAATTTGTCCAACACATTGTTCAACATACTACACTATAATATTTAAAAAAAAATATTTAAAAAAAGAAATAAATAATAATATTTAGTTTTTTTTCCTTTTGTCTCCTTTTACCATCTTCTCTGGCTTTCGGCTAACAAAACATATTCCTGAGAGCGCTGTCTTAAACCTCTATATCAAGTATATATATATATATATATATATATATATATATATATATATATATTTATTATTATTATTTTTTTACTAAACCGCCCCTCCATTTGTTGACAACAGCCAAGCATAAAAGGAGTAGTTGTGTGCTTTCTCATTCTCATTGTTTAATATATTTCACAACTGTTGTTCCCCAGCATTAGTATAGTTAATATGTGAAACAAATATCTCAGAGCACGTTTATGTAAAAATAATTATCTATGAAGTTTTTTTTGGCCTCTAGTGATCTTAAATCAGTTTGTAGGTCTTTGCTGGTCTTCAGTCAGTTATGCTGGAGATACATTTTTTGTGGTTGTACTACGGAATTTAGGGAGGCCTTAGGACAGGTTTGAAAACCCCTGGGGAAGGAGGAAGCAGAAGCAATTTGTCAGACAGGCACTAAAATGCTATAGCTATAGCAGTGTATGAGTTCATAGTGTAGGAATCAAAGCAAGTAGTTTCTCTTATTTGCAGCTAATACTTGCATCATCCCTTTCCCAGCACTTTCAATGCGGACTGAAATTTCTTATATTTGTTTAATGAATGAGCTCTGTGTATGTTACTTGAATGTATGAGACATTATCTAGAGGGTAAATTTCCATTTGAAAAGCTTAACACAGATTATATTAAAAATAAATAAATCACTGTATATTTAAAAAAAAAAAAAAGGAATATATAGCTATGGGGCTGAATATATTCGGCTATGGGGCTGAACTATCAAGCTCCGAATGGAGCCTGATGCTCCTGTTTCCATCTAAAGACCGCTGCTCCATAACTTGTCTGCCTACTCTGAGGCTGCAGACATCAATCTGCCCGATCCTAGACGATCGGGTTGATTGACACCCCCTGCTAGCGGCCGATTAGCTGCAAATCTGCATGGGGTGGCATTGCACAAGCAGTTCACAAGAACTGCTTGTGCAATGATAAATGCCGACAGCGTATGCTGTTGGCATTTATCGATGTGCGGCGGACATGATATGCTACATCATTTCATGTCCGCTCGCACTTTAATAAATCGGCCCCTATGTCTCTACCTAGCATGTAAGCAGATAGTATGGTACAACAGCTTCATGGCATCACTACTTATACAACTTTGCTAGTGTCTAATAGGGATGGGTGAATGTTTCACAGCATTCGAAAAATTAAACAAATTTTAATACGTTCGTTAGTTTTGAATGTTGAATGTTTGTACAACATTCTTTTTTTTATAATCTTTTTATTTTTCTAGCAAATGAAATACAATTCTCAAAATGACAGAAAATATACAAACGTGGTTCAAAATGCGCAATAAACAATCATGTACATATATAATATACAAACTTAGATTGATTGAACCAACTGTCTCAATAGATAATGGTTTTAATAGAAATTATACATTTTATATAACTAAAAAAGGAAAGAAAAAACATTTTTTTTTACTGATTTAGCAATATGTGAAAAAAATAATAAAAACAAATCTCCCCATCCTTATCATTCCAATCCTCAACCTCACACCCTAAACCAATAGGTTAATCAAGTTCTTCTGGTTATAGTACCTTTCATTGCTCACACCTGTAAGTCTAACCCTACTATCCTAAAGGAGTCTTTGCTCCTCTCTATCCTATCGTTATGTTTTAATACAGCTTGAGATACTTTCTTTCCTTAATAAGCTTCTCTATAAAGTAATCGAGAAAGGATAATGGATTTAATTAAGCTGACTTGTGCGGAAAGAGATAAAGGGAAAACTGACCACAACTCTAGGTCAGTTTTAACTTTCATGAGAAGTGGTTGCAGATTTAATTTGTACCAATTTTTTGGATTTTTGTGAAGGTATATGCCCAAGTATATTTTGCACACTATGATGAGGTTTATAAATCCACATAAGCTCGCTTTTCTCGAAGTTTATCTTGTATCCTGAAAAAGAGCTAAAGCAATTTAGACTTTGTAGTAATACCGGTATTGTGTGAGAGGTGTTATTCAAAAATATTAACACGTTATCTGCATATAATAACATTTTTAGCGGAGAAGACCCTAGTGCTATTCCTGTTAGTATATCTCTTAACCATATAGCCAGCAGTTTCAAGGTAATATTAAAGAGAAGAGGGGACAAGGGACATCCCTGTCTTGTCCCTCTGTTCAAATTATATTTAGGGGAGAGTGTGCCATTAATCAAGAGAAAGGATATTGGATTCAAGTAGATATTCTGTATAAATTTAGGAAAGTGTCCTTTGAATCCAAATTTGTCTAAGGCCTTAAAAAAAATAATCCCATACCACGGAATCAAAAGCCTTTTCGCATCTAATGTGAGGATTGCGATGTCTTGTAAAGAGTTATTCTGCTTAGAATTATCGATATTCCATGCATGATCTAATAATGTAATTACTTTACGGGTGTTTTTTGAAGCATTTCTATTGTCATAAACCCAGATTGATCCGGGTGGATGATGTTATTCATACTGTACGATAATCTAGAGGCCAAGATGGACATTAAGATTTTATAATCTGTGTTCAATACAGAAATTAGTCTGTATGAAACTGGATCCTCAGGAATTTTTCCTTTTTTAAGAATTAAAGATACATTAGCAGCCGAAAAGAATATTGATGTCGGATTATTGTGAATATAATAATAATGAAATAGTTTCTCAAGAGTGATCTTAATTTCATCAGATAATATTTTATAAAATTCTGCGGGAATACAGTTGGGACCAGCGGCTTTATTTAATTTAGCTTTGTCTATTGCTTATAGTAATCTCCTCGATGGAAATAGGGGCATTCAGGGCGAGTAATTCTAACTCTGTAACTTCAGGGGTTGTAATTTTGGACCAAAATGTATCATAATTAGCGACATCTAGATGTATCCCCGCATAAAGACGTTGGCAAAATGAGTAAAAGATTTTACTGATATCTTTTGTGTCCGTAAATCTTTTATTTCCTGCATTTATTATTTGATATATATTTTTTTCTCTTCCTAATTTTTACTAATTTAGCTAAGTGCTTTGCTGAACAGCCAAAAAAGCCTTTATAGCGTTGACTTGTTTTGAGGTCTTCTTCTTGAGATTTTTGTTTTAATAATAAGTCCCTTTAATTCCTAGCTTTAATATATTTATTCCAGTTAAAATCAGAAAGGGTAATACAGTAATTTCTATATGTGTTTTTTCAACCTGATTCGCAATTTGGATATCCTGGTCTTTTTATTCCGATTACAAACATATTCCTTAATTTCACCTCTTAGTATTGCCTTTGAGGCTTCCCAAAAAGTCTCTATCTTATTATAAGAGGTTATATTATAGGTACAGTAGTCTTTCCATTTTTGTTTTAGACAGCTGGCAAACCTAGTATTATTGTATAAATACCGGGGGGGGGGGGGGGGGAAAGAAAGTCTGATTTTTATCTTTTGGTCTAGTTAAAAAGGGGAAGAGCAAAGAAATAATAGCGTGATCTGAAATGATGATATCACTTATTTGTGGATCAATTTTAATGATAGACAAAGATTCAGAGATTAAAAAGATATCAATTCTAGAAAAAGTTATATATGCCTTGGATTCACAAGAATGTATGGGGGTATCAGGGTTCCTTCTTAATTCTCCATATAACAACTAGTTTTAATTTATAACAAAAACTCTTAAAGTATTGAGCGTTCGTTTGTACAACATTCTAACATTCGTTTAATGTAATAGTATTTCTAATGCTTTCTTTAAATGCAATATTTGAATCAATTTTTTCTAATAATTCAATTCGAATTATGCAATATTCAAACTGATATATTTGTAATAGTATTTCTAATGCTTTCTTTAAATGTAACATTCAAATTATGCAATATTCAAAATAAAGACATTCAAATTTATATATTTATATCTATTATGACAATTTACTAAATTCCCTATCACATGAACTATTGAACTTCTGAATAGTATTTGTTAAATCGAATGTTACATTCAAAATTTCTAATGTGGACATTCGATCTAATTTTGAACATTCGAAATCGAAAGTGATATTCGAAAACTGTAAATAGCATTTGATTATAGAATTTTTAAAAATATTCGTTCTTACAAACATCCAATTATGTAAATCGAATTTCTACAATAACATTCGTTCTAACATTCAAATTCGAATATAAACACATCCTTAGTTTCTAAGCACTCAATTGATTAAAGCTATTGATTAAATTAAATTTCAACATTCATTAGTAAATCAGCTGCCTATAATTATGAAGAAGCTAGTGAACCAGTAAAGGGCGCTGAGAGCAGTGAAGCTGGAAAGGTTAGATGTGAATTTGTTACGTCAGCATGTACTTTACTAATGTATTTGTACAGCAAATGGTGTATGTATGTCTGTGCATATCAGGTTGCCAGTAAGGACTGTAAATGTTACTAATTTATGTATTTGAGACTAAAGCTACTGCTATATGCCAAAACACATAAAGTCTTCCTTTTAGATATTAGGATCACTCATGGCCCAATGTCTGTAGGCTGCTTTTTAAATGGCAATCAATAAAAGTTAAGTTTTATAACTTTGGCTCTCCTCTGCATTGTTTGTATGTACAATGTACACAAAACAAATACAATGACACTATTTTACAGTGTGAATAGGACTTATTAACAAGTCATTATGTACTGTCTACTTCCATTGTAAATGTTTTGGTCTTTATTTCTTAGTAGACCAACTAGGTAAATACTTTCTCTGTTGTATCCCTCTCCCTTCCTTTCTCACACCCTATAGTCCTTCTGTTACTTCTATTTCCAGTATCTTTATTGCACATATTTCCCCTTTCATGACCCCTGGACCGATAGGAAGATTCCTTTTTGTATTGATTGTCTATAGTTATACACTGTAATTGTGTGCAAGCAGTATGGATGCTTATTAGTATACACGGTATGTGTGCACACTCCTGTGCTCTGTTTAGTAGGAGTATGGGAGTATGTGCTGTGGATATGGTGTGCATTGTGCATGTCATCACTATATAAATGCATAGTAGAGTACACAAGTAAATGGTGTGCACAGTATATAAGTGTAACGTACTGCATGTGTGAGCTCCAGGTGTACACTGCAAGTATACAGTAAGCTAATTTTCTTGTTTGCAGCTAAATTTAAAGACAAGGCTGAAATCATGAACAACCTGGCCAAAGCCAAGGCAGATACAGATACCAAAAAAGGACAGAAAACCAAAGGTGAGAAAAGGAGAACTTGACTTTATACACCTGACTAATTATAGGGCATAGGACTGTCCCAGAATAGGGTGACTATACACGTAGTCTATAGGCAGAAAACAATACATTATCTGAAGCATGTGGTAAAGACAAATGCATTTGATCCCTGTCAGAAATGTAATCATTACCCCTGTGATATATAGTATATGAATTTTCCGTATATATATATATATAATCTAGAAAAATAAGCGCACAAAGAATCTCCTCATAGTGTAATCTGCTTTAATAAAATATTTGTACATAAACAAATTCCACAATCCCCCCTTTTTGGTGGGTACTCACACAGGTAACCTCAATCAATATGAGGTAAGGCATGTACGTAATACACCTCAAAGGGTGAAAACAGGATAACCCACTATGCGGTCTGTTGTATATCCAAAGTTCGTCCGGTAGTCTACAAAAGTTTGTATCTCTAAGCAATCCACTGTGAGACGATCCCCATGCGTTGTGAATAATCACAGTAATACAATAGCCAGACAATGTGGCAAAGACAATTGCATGTAATTGTAATAGAAATTGCTACTTAGTAGCATTTATCCCTTGTCGGCGTCTTTCACTGTGGCGTAAGGAGGGCGTGACCTAACGCTTTTCATGGAGTATGTCCGCTTTGTCAGAGGCTTCATTGTATATATATATATATATATATATATATATATATATATATATATACACTCAGTACCAGTGAGTACCCCACAAAAAAGACACACACACATATATATATACATATATACTATACTGTATGTATATATATATATATATATATATATATACATATATATATACATACAATGCCCTACACTAATATTGGCACTCTTGGTAAATGTGAGCAAAGAAGGCTGTGAAAAAATGTCTTTATTGTTTAACCTTTTGTTAAAAAAAAAACATAGGTGTATAAAAAAAATATATCTTTGTTAAATATATGTGAGGCACAATTATTGGCACACCTATTAATTCATATAAGAAAAATATATTTGAAATATATTCCTATTGATGTTTTAAATTATTTTAGTACACCTGGGTGATTAGAAACAGGAAATTGCTCAATCATGGGGTATAAATATGAGGTAGCACATAGGCCAAATTCCCTTAGTCATTCATCACAATGAAGCCCATTTATCAAGCTCCGTATGGGGCTTGTGTTTCTGGCGAGTCTTCTAAACACCGCTGCTCCATAACCCTGTCCGTCTGCTCTGAGCAGGCGGACAGAGATCGCCACAATTCAACCCGATCGAGTACGATCGGGTTGATTGATACCTCCCTGCTGGCGGCCGATTGGACGCAAGTCTGCAGGGGGCGGCGTTGCACCAGTAGCTCACAAGGTGCAATGCTGAATACGGAGAGCATATTGCTCTCTGCATTCAGCGATGTCTGTCGGACCTGATCCGCACTGTTGGATCAGGTCCGACAGACATTTGGTAAATAGGCCTCAATGGGTTAAACCATGGAATATAGCTGTGATATGCGTCAAAAGGTTGTTGAGCTTCACAAACTGGGATGTGGTTATAAGAAAATAGCAAAAGCATAGAAAATGCTCATTTCCACCATCAGGGCAATAATTAGGAAGTTCCAGTCAATTGGAAATATTATGAATCAACCTGAAAGAGGATGTGTGTCTATATTGTCTCAACACACTGTGAAGAGGATGGTTTGAGTGGCCAAAATATCTCCAAGGATCACAGCTGGAGAATTGCAGAAGTTAGTTGTGTCTTGGGGTCAGAAAGTATCCAAAACTACAATCCAACATCACCACACGTTTTTCAAGAAAAAAGCCTTCTTTCTCATCCAAAAACAAACTTAAGCACCTTCAGTTTGCAAGACAATAGGTACTGGAACTTCAAATGGGATCGGGTTCTATGGTCAGATGAAACCAAAAAAGAGCTTTTTAGCAATAAACACCAGAGGTAAGTTTGGCGCACACAGAGCGGTAGCCATATGGAAAAGTACCTTATGCCCACGGTTAAATAAGGTGGTGGCTCTTTAATGTTTTAGGACTGTTTTTCTGCCAGAGGACCTGGACATTTTTTTAGGATACATGGCATCATCTACTCTATCAAATATCAAAAGCAAGCTTAAAATGGGCTGTGGTTGGATCTTCCAGCAGGATAATGATCCAAAACATACATCAAAATCAACACAAAAATGGTTTACTGAGCACAAAATCAAGGTCCTGCCATGGCCATCCCAGTCCCCTGACTTGAACCCCATAGAAAACCTGTTGGGTGAATTGAAGGGGAGAGTCCACCAGTGTCGATCTCAAAATTTGAAGGATCTGGAGAGATTCTGTATGGAGGAATGGTCTCAGATCCCTTGCCATGTATTCTCCATCCTCATCAGGCATTATAGGAGAAGACTCAGAGCTGTTATCTTGGCAAAGGGAGGTAACACAAAGTATTGATCAGTATGCCAATAATTGTGCTAAACATATATTTAACAAAGATTTTTTGGGGTAAACCTGTTGTTTGTTTGTAATTTTTTGATATCCATGAAAGAAGAGTATTTGTATATTTTTTGAACAAAAGATCAAAAGGTTAAACAATAAAGACACATTTTCCATTTACATCTTCAGTTGCCTGAGGCTTTTTTATGTTACTACATTTCTGTGGAACTTTTCCCCAGATTAGTCTCAGACACCCATTCACTGGAGATGTTCAACAATACTCAGGAACCCTCTAAAAAAAATAATGTTTGAATACTATTGAAATATTCAATACAAGTTAATCTTATAAAACAGTAAGACACTTTTCCAATGTGTGTTTTGAGTTTCCTATGAGAAAAGACAAATATTAACTTTTATTTTGATTATACAGTTTAATATTATAAGTATTATAAGTAGAAATACAGAAACATAGAATTCGACAGTAGATAAGAAACAAAAGGCCCATCAAGTCTACCCATATGACATGTTACTGTTTTCTTAGGATATCCTTATGCAAGTCCCAGGCATTTTTAAATTATTTTACAGTAATGGTGTTTACCACCTCTATTGGGAGTTTATTCCATGAATCTACCACCCTTTCTGTAAAATAAATGCTTCCTCACATTTCTCCTGAATCTGCTACCCTCTAAGTAACTATTATTCACTCAGGGGTTATTTTTTAGTATTGCTCAGAAGAGGCAGATTGTATAAAAACTTACAGGGCAAGCTAGCACTCTTGTAATATGTACAGCTTCCTTCTTGCCCTTACACCCTCTTTCCCCTTGCTTGGCTGTCAGTTCCTTCGTAGGTTTAATCCTTGTGTCCATGTCTACAACTTAGACAACATTTTGAGCTCCTTGGCAAAGACGTTAAAATTAGGAAAGGCAAAACTTGGAGACATTGTGTTATGTTTGTTTCCCCTACTGAGAATAAATTGGACTTGACAATAAATAGCAGAAACAGGCACTAAGAGGATACAGGGTCAAAGTCTCAAAAGAGCACAGGGCTACTAGTAGATTACCGACATGGAACTATTGTGGGTACGGTTTTCTTACGGTCATTGATCTAACCTTTCCTCCTTTTCTTGCAGATGAGAAAGATGATGGTGATGTTCCTCACACAGTAAACGTACAGGTAACACCTCCCACAGGGTCTGAACCCTCCAAGGATGGAGACGATGATGGAGATAAAGATGATGCTCAGGTATTGCTATAAAACTATATTTTATCACAGCCAGCCCTCGGCAATCATAAGTATAAAATAAACATTAAAACAAGATACCTTTGGGTAAAGGTTTTAGTTTAGCTAATGTTTTCAGGAAAACATCAAAATGCAGGAGAATAAATATGTCACCAATCCCCACAAACACATACATGCAAAAACAACTTCAGCATATTAGAGCATATAATTTTGTGTTAGTATGTCCCTTTAACAAACACTATTCTTCATAATTTGAGATGTATTATTTTTTTCCATAAATGTATCTACCATTATAAGGATAGTGGAACTTTAAAATTATTTTAAGCCCAAATTTACAAAGCAGGTTTTAAACATTTAGCGAGGTCTGGCGGACCTGATCTGCACTGTCGGATCAGGTCCGCCAGACTTTGATAAATAGAGGCCAAAGAGTCAAAATGCCCTTTACAGCTAGTATTACTAAATGTGGAATATTTTTAAAACTTGTAAAACACACATATTAAAAAAATGGTAAGGATATTTAAGAATTATGTTGACTCTAATAATTTATATAAAAAGTACCTATGAATAGGAGGAGTATGCAATACACAAAAATAAAGAATTAATAATGGTATAAATATGATATTGAAGAAAAATATATAAACAAAACACAGGAGTCTGACAGATATAAAGTAATCATAACAATATACATATGATATTGAAGAAAAATATATTAACTAAACAAAAATATTAATTAAACAGTGTATTAAACACTAATATATTTGCATATCAATTGTGGCTGATTCTATCACAAGTTAAGGTTGGAAGTGCAAAACCATTGAGTTTGTGTTGCTAAGAAACATATTCTGAGATGCTAATTTTGTTGTAAAAACGACCAAGTTGCGAAACATTAAATGAAATTGGGAGTTCACCTAACAACTGGGGCAAGATTACATATGCGGCGCAGGCTTCAGCGTAACTGCTGAAACCCGCGTCGCCCATAATTTCCCCTCGCATATCGGGGAATCACATATACGGCAGTTCATAAAGTGCTGTAAGTCAGATAAACTAGCAATGTCCAGAAATGTGCGTAACTACAAATTTCTGGAGTCGCCAGTGACTTTTGGCATGTTAGAAACTGCCGGCGCCTAAGAAAAAAAATAAAAATGTTAAATCTCCCATAAAAGTCTAACATGCCTCCCAAAAATAAACCGACACATGAAAACCCCTATATCTGCCATCACTCCCATATCGGAACTAATAATAAATGTATTAACCCCTAAATCCGCCAACCCCAACATCGCAAACTACCTAATAAATGTATTAACCCCTAATCCACCATTCACCCACATCACAATCTACCTAATAAATATATTAACCCCTAATCCGTCATTCACCCACATTGTGATCTACCTAATAAATATATTAACCCCTAATCCACCATTAACCCACATTGCAATAAACTAAATAAAACTATTAACTCCTAATTCACCATTAACCCACAAGGCAATAAACCTAATTAAACTATTAACCCCTAATCTGCCAAACCCACACAACGTAATAATCCTTAATAAATCTATTAACCCCTAATCTGCCAAACCCCCACAACGCAAATAACGAATTAAATTAAAGACCCCTAACCTAACACCCCCTAAATTAATGCCAATTACCTAAATTAAAAAATACTTAGTTACAATTAAAATAAAAAAGCTAACATTACTTAAAAATAAAAAAACTAAGATTAAAATAATCTAAGATTACAAAAAAATAAAAAAGTCTAACATTACATTAAATAATAAACCAAATTATCAAAAATAAAAAAAATTAAATCTAATCCCTATGAAAATAAAAAAGCCCCCCAAAAAATAAAAGCACCCCCTAATCTTAGATTAATTTAATCTTAGTTTCTTCTGTTAAGTGTGATCAGTCCACGGGTCATCATTACTTCTGGGATATTACTCCTCCCCAACAGGAAGTGCAAGAGGATTCACCCAGCAGAGCTGCATATAGCTCCTCCCCTCTACGTCACTCCCAGTCATTCTCTTGCACCCAACGACTAGATAGGATGTGTGAGAGGACTATGGTGATTATACTTAGTTTTATATCTTCAATCAAAAGTTTGTTATTTTAAAATAGCACCGGAGTGTGTTATTATCTCTCTGGCAGAGTTTGAAGAAGAATCTACCAGAGTTTTTGTTATGATTTTAGCCGGAGTAGTTAAGATCATATTGCTGTTTCTCGGCCATCTGAGGAGAGGTAAACTTCAGATCAGGGGACAGCGGGCAGATGAATCTGCATAGAGGTATGTAGCAGTTTTTATTTTCTGACAATGGAATTGATGAGAAAATCCTGCCATACCGATATAATGTCATGTATGTATACTTTACACTTCAGTATTCTGGGGAATGGTACTTCACTAGAATTACACTGTAAGAAATACATAAAGCTGTTTAATAACTAGAGATTATGTTTAACGTTTTTGCTGGAATGTAAAATCGTTTTCATTTACTGAGGTACTGAGTGAATAAATGTTTGGGCACTATTTTTCCACTTGGCAGTTGCTTAATCTGTTTTTCTGACAGTTTCTGTTCTCCCTCACTGCTGTGTGTGAGGGGGAGGGGCCGTTTTTTTGGCGCTTTTACTGCATCAAATATTTCAGTCAGCAACTCATTGTATTCCCTGCATGATCCGGTTCATCTCTACAGAGCTCAGGGGTCTTCAAAACTTATTTTGAGGGAGGTAATTTCTCTCAGCAGAGCTGTGAGAATTATAGTTTGACTGAGATAAAAAACGTTTATTCTGTAATTTGTTTCCTGCTTTCAGAATTTGTTATCTTTGCTAATGGGATTAAACCTTTGCTAAAGTTGTGTTGTTTACAAGGATTGAGGCTATAACTGTTTCAATTTATTAATTTTCAACTGTCATAGATCTTCTGTGCTTCTTAAAGGCACAGTACGTTTTAATATTATTCTAATTGAATTGTATTTCCAAGTTGCAAGTTTATTTGCTAGTGTGTTAAACATGTCTGATTCAGAGGATGATACCTGTGTCATTTGTTGCAATGCCAAAGTGGAGCCCAATAGAAATTTATGTACTAACTGTATTGATGCTACTTTAAATAAAAGTCAATCTGTACAAATTGAACAAATTTCACCAAACAACGAAGGGAGAGTTATGCCGACTAACTCGCCTCACGTGTCAGTACCTACATCTCCCGCTCAGAGGGAGGTGCGTGATATTGTAGCGCCGAGTACATCTGGGCGGCCATTACAAATCACATTACAGGATATGGCTACTGTTATGACTGAGGTTTTGGCTAAATTACCAGAACTAAGAGGTAAGCGTGATCACTCTGGGGTGAGAACAGAGTGCGCTGATAATATTAGGGCCATGTCAGACACTGCGTCACAGGTGGCAGAACATGAGGACGGAGAACTTCATTCTGTGGGTGACGGTTCTGATCCAAACAGACTGGATTCAGATATTTCAAATTTTAAATTTAAACTGGAAAACCTCCGTGTATTACTAGGGGAGGTGTTAGCGGCTCTGAATGATTGTAACACAGTTGCAATACCAGAGAAAATGTGTAGGTTGGATAAATATTTTGCGGTACCGACGAGTACTGAGGTTTTTCCTATACCTAAGAGACTTACTGAAATTGTTACTAAGGAGTGGGATAGACCCGGTGTGCCGTTCTCACCCCCTCCGATATTTAGAAAAATGTTTCCAATAGACGCCACCACAAGGGACTTATGGCAAACGGTCCCTAAGGTGGAGGGAGCAGTTTCTACCTTAGCTAAGCGTACCACTATCCCGGTGGAGGATAGCTGTGCTTTTTCAGATCCAATGGATAAAAAGTTAGAGGGTTACCTTAAGAAAATGTTTGTTCAACAAGGTTTTATATTGCAACCCCTTGCATGCATTGCGCCGATCACGGCTGCAGCGGCATTCTGGATTGAGTCTCTGGAAGAGAACATTGGTTCAGCTACTCTGGACGACATTACGGACAGGCTTAGAGTCCTTAAACTAGCTAATTCATTCATTTCGGAGGCCGTAGTACATCTTACTAAACTTACGGCGAAGAATTCAGGATTCGCCATTCAGGCACGCAGGGCGCTGTGGCTAAAATCCTGGTCAGCTGATGTTACTTCTAAGTCTAAATTGCTTAATATACCTTTCAAAGGGCAGACCTTATTCGGGCCCGGGTTGAAAGAGATTATCGCTGACATTACAGGAGGTAAAGGCCATGCCCTGCCTCAGGACAAAGCCAAAGCCAAGACTAGACAGTCTAATTTTCGTTCCTTTCGTAATTTCAAAGCTGGAGCAGCATCAACTTCCTCTGCACCAAAACAGGAAGGAGCTGTTGCTCGCTACAGACAAGGCTGGAAACCTAACCAGTCCTGGAACAAGGGCAAGCAGACTAGGAAACCTGCTGCTGCCCCTAAGACAGTATGAATTGAGGGCCCCCGATCCGGGATCGGATCTAGTGGGGGGCAGACTTTCTCTCTTCGCCCAGGCTTGGGCAAGAGATGTTCAGGATCCCTGGGCGCTAGAGATAATATCTCAGGGATACCTTCTGGACTTCAAATACTCTCCTCCAAGAGAGAGATTTCATCTGTCAAGATTGTCAACAATCCAGACAAAGAAAGAGGCGTTTCTACGCTGCGTACAAGAGCTCTTGTTAATGGGAGTAATCCATCCAGTTCCACGATCGGAACAGTGACAGGGGTTTTACTCAAATCTGTTTGTGGTTCCCAAAAAAGAGGGAACTTTCAGACCAATCCTGGACTTAAAGATCCTAAACAAATTCCTAAGAGTTCCATCGTTCAAGATGGAGACTATTCGGACAATTTTACCTATGATCCAAGAGGGTCAGTACATGACCACTGTAGATTTAAAAGATACTTACCTTCACATACCGATTCACAAAGATCATTATCGGTACCTAAGGTTTGCCTTCCTAGACAGGCATTACCAGTTTGTGGCTCTTCCATTCGGATTGGCTACAGCTCCAAGAATCTTCACAAAGGTTCTGGGTGCTCTTCTGGCGGTACTAAGACCGCGGGGAATCTCGGTAGCTCCATACCTAGACGACATTCTGATACAAGCTTCAAGCTTTCAAACTGCCAAGTCTCATACAGAGTTAGTGCTGGCATTTCTAAGTTCACATGGATGGAAGGTGAACGAAAAGAAAAGTTCACTCGTTCCACTCACAAGAGTTCCCTTCCTGGGGACTCTTATAGATTCTGTAGAAATGAAGATTTACCTGACAGAGGACAGGCTAACAAGACTTCAAAGTGCTTGCCGCACCCTTCATTCCATTCAACACCCGTCAGTGGCTCAATGCATGGAGGGAATCGGCTTAATGGTAGCGGCAATGGACATAGTACCCTTTGCACGCTTACACCTCAGACCACTGCAACTGTGCATGCTAAGTCAGTGGAATGGGGATTACTCAGACTTATCCCCTTCTCTGAATCTGGATCAAGAGACCAGAAATTCTCTTCTATGGTGGCTTTCTCGGCCACATCTGTCCAGGGGGATGCCATTCAGCAGACCAGACTGGACAATTGTAACAACAGACGCCAGCCTTCTAGGTTGGGGTGCCGTCTGGAATTCTCTGAAGGCTCAGGGACAATGGAGTCAGGAGGAGAGTCTCCTGCCAATAAACATTCTGGAATTGAGAGCAGTTCTCAATGCCCTCCTGGCTTGGCCCCAGTTGACAACTCGGGGGTTCATCAGGTTTCAGTCGGACAACATCACGACTGTAGCTTACATCAACCATCAGGGAGGGACAAGAAGCTCCCTAGCTATGATGGAAGTATCAAAGATAATTCTCTGGGCAGAGTCTCACTCTTGCCACCTGTCAGCAATCCACATCCCGGGAGTGGAGAACTGGGAGGCGGATTTCTTAAGTCGTCAGACTTTTCATCCGGGGGAGTGGGAACTTCATCCGGAGGTCTTTGCCCAAATACTTCGACGTTGGGGCAAACCAGAGATAGATCTCATGGCGTCTCGACAGAACGCCAAGCTTCCTCGTTACGGGTCCAGATCCAGGGATCCAGGAGCAGTCCTGATAGATGCTCTGACAGCACCTTGGGACTTCAGGATGGCTTACGTGTTTCCACCCTTCCCGTTGCTTCCGCGATTGATTGCCAGAATCAAACAAGAGAGAGCATCAGTGATTCTAATAGCACCTGCGTGGCCACGCAGGACTTGGTATGCAGACCTGGTGGACATGTCATCCTGTCCACCTTGGTCTCTACCTCTGAAACAGGACCTTCTGATACAGGGTCCCTTCAAACATCAAAATCTAACTTCTCTGAAGCTGACTGCTTGGAAATTGAACGCTTGATTTTATCAAGACGTGGGTTTTCTGAGTTAGTTATTGATACCTTAATACAGGCTAGGAAACCTGTTACCAGAAAGATTTACCATAAGATATGGCGTAAATACCTATATTGGTGTGAATCCAAAGGTTACTCTTGGAGTAAGGTTAGGATTCCTAGGATATTGTCTTTTCTACAAGAAGGTTTAGAAAAGGGTTTATCTGCTAGTTCATTAAAGGGACAGATCTCAGCTCTGTCCATTCTGTTACACAAACGTCTGTCAGAAGTTCCTGACGTCCAGTCTTTTTGTCAGGCTTTGACCAGGATTAAGCCTGTGTTTAAAACTGTTGCTCCACCATGGAGTCTAAACCTTGTTCTTAATGTTTTTCAGGGCGTTCCGTTTGAACCCCTTCATTCCATTGATATAAAGTTGTTATCTTGGAAAGTTCTATTTTTAATGGCTATTTCCTCGGCTCGAAGAGTCTCTGAATTATCAGCCTTACATTGTGATTCTCCTTATTTGATTTTTCATTCGGATAAGGTAGTCCTGCGTACTAAACCTGGGTTCTTACCTAAGGTAGTTACTAACAGGAATATCAATCAAGAGATTGTTGTTCCTTCTTTATGCCCAAATCCTTCTTCAAAGAAGGAACGTCTACTGCACAACCTGGATGTAGTCCGTGCTCTAAAATTTTACTTACAGGCAACTAAGGAATTTCGACAAACGTCTTCTCTGTTTGTCATTTACTCTGGGCAGAGGAGAGGTCAAAAAGCTTCCGCTACCTCTCTTTCTTTTTGGCTTCGTAGCATAATTCGTTTAGCTTATGAGACTGCTGGACAGCAGCCTCCTGAAAGAATTACAGCTCATTCTACTAGAGCTGTGGCTTCCACTTGGGCCTTCAAGAATGAGGCCTCTGTTGAACAGATTTGCAAGGCTGCAACTTGGTCTTCGCTTCATACTTTTTCCAAATTTTACAAATTTGACACTTTTGCTTCATCGGAGGCTATTTTTGGGAGAAAGGTTCTTCAGGCAGTGGTTCCTTCTGTATAAAGAGCCTGCCTATCCCTCCCGTCATCCGTGTACTTTTGCTTTGGTATTGGTATCCCAGAAGTAATGATGACCCGTGGACTGATCACACTTAACAGAAGAAAACATAATTTATGCTTACCTGATAAATTCCTTTCTTCTGTAGTGTGATCAGTCCACGGCCCGCCCTGTTTTTAAGGCAGGTAAATATTTTTTAATTTATACTCCAGTCACCACTTCACCCTTGGCTTTTCCTTTCTCGTTGGTCCTTGGTCGAATGACTGGGAGTGACGTAGAGGGGAGGAGCTATATGCAGCTCTGCTGGGTGAATCCTCTTGCACTTCCTGTTGGGGAGGAGTAATATCCCAGAAGTAATGATGACCCGTGGACTGATCACACTACAGAAGAAAGGAATTTATCAGGTAAGCATAAATTATGTTTTTTTTTATTTTTAAGTAATGTTAGCTTTTTTATTTTAATTGTAACTTAGTATTTTTTAATTTAGGTAATTGGGGTTAATTTAGGGGGTTTAATAATTTAATTAGTTATTTGCGTTGTGGGGGTTTGGTGGATTAGGGGTTAATAGATTTATCAGGATTATTGTGTTGTGTGGGTTTGGCGGACTAGGGGTTAATAGTTTTATTAGGTTTATTGCGTTGTGGGTTAATGGTGGATTAGGGGTTAATACATTTATTAGGTTTATTGCGATGTGGGTTAATGGTAGATTAGGGGTTAATACATTTATTAGGTTTATTGCGATGTGGGTTAATGGCGGATTAGGGGTTAATACATTTATTAGGTTTATTGCGATGTGGGTTAATGGTGGATTAGGGGTTAATACATTTATTAGGTTTATTGCGATGTGGGTTATGGGTTAATGGTGGATTAGGGGTTAATATTTTTTATTAGTTATTGCGGTGGGGGTTGGCAGTTGACAGGTAGATAGATATTGCGCATTCATTAGGTGTTAGTTAATATTTCCAGCCAATTACGGGAGTTACGGTGCTCACAATTTCAGCTTAAGGCTTGCTGCGCCTGCCTATGTGTGGCGAGGTGAAAATGGAGTAAAATTTCTCAATTTTCACCACGTAAGTTCTTGCGCTGAATATGTGATACCGATTTGCGTCACAGTTCTATGTTAGCTTATGGGAGTAAAAATTGCGGGCGACGGGTGAATTATACTTGGCGCGTTTATATGCGGCGCCGTATATGTGATGTCAAAACCGTGTAAAAACATATGTAATCTTGCCCCTGATGAGTTTTGGTTAACTTATAAAATGAAATAAAGAAGTAGGCAAACCTAGTATCAAATGAAAGCCGATCACTTTACACCAGACAAATTATTTAACCTTTACATCACATAGTTAAGACCACCAATATAAACTCTTTGAGATGGTAATATAAAATGACAAATCCTATATATACAAAAACTCTACAATATACTTTCAGAATTTATTTTGCCCCTTTTTCCTGCAATTCCATTCTGAAATTGGGAGCATTTCAATTCCTGTTAGAAATGGAAGTGCAGAAACCTGTTATATTCCACACAGTCATTGACTGCACTCTCTAGTGACTTATTTATAACTGTCCCTAATTGGCCACAGCAGAAAAAGTAACCTAGGTTACAACATGGAAGCTCCCTTTGTTTTATAGGCATTAAAAGTTTACACTTATTTTGTCACTATTTAAACAACTAATAAAACTATATAAAATACATTGACATGTTCTCAGATTAATCTTTTCTTTGAATACATCATTCTATGTACCATTTATTTGGTGTTTAATGTCCCTTCAATATGTCTACTAAATATTACTAATATTTTTCCAACATGTAAGAAATATTCAACACCTGTAGACAGATGGCTTGGATAACATTTTCAGCATCTTTCAGCTTATTCTGAAACCCTGAAACGCTTCTTAAAGGGACCTGAAACCCACATTATTTTCTTTCATGATTCAGACAGATCATGCAATTTTAAACATCTTTCCAATTTAAATTGTTTATCTAATTTGCTTAATTATTTTGATAGTCTTTGTTGAAAAGCATATCTACATAGGCTCAGTAGCTGCTGATTGGTGGCTGCACATAGATGCTTCGTGTGAAATGAAATGAAAGAAAACTTTTTTGGTTTCATGTCCCTTTAATGTTTTTTATTATTACACATCCACACTGCCTTTATTCTAGAGTATCTCCTCTCATTATACCAATAACAGACATCTTATCACCAACCGAAATTCTGTGCAACAACTCATTAACATTACTTACTTCAATTTCTACAGTACCTCCGCTTATTAACAATGTTTAAAGCTTTTGGGTATATTTTTAATAAGATTAACTAAATCTGGGTTATCCCTTCTGAACATAACCTAGAGGATTTACTTACAATACAGAACTCAAAGCTTGTCACAGGACTTACATATCAGTTCAAAAGATAAAGCGGCTGATAAATTCTTTATAAGAAAGTATATTTTAATATCTGAATAAATTCTTCTTTATTTGTTATAACCTTATCATCTTGCTAGTAAGATATTCAAATGGATTACCATACAATAAATGACCCACTCTACTCATATATATATATATATATATATATATATATATATATATATATATATATATATATATATATATATATATATATATACAGGGAGTGCAGAATTATTAGGCAAATTAGTATTTTGACCACATCATCCTCTTTATGCATGTTGTCTTACTCCAAGCTGTATAGGCTCGAAAGCCTACTACCAATTAAGGATATTAGGTGATGTGCATCTCTGTAATGAGAAGGGGTGTGGTCTAATGACATCAACACCCTATATCAGGTGTGCATAATTATTAGGCAACTTCCTTTCCTTTGGCAAAATGGGTCAAAAGAAGGACTTGACAGGCTCAGAAAAGTCAAAAATAGTGAGATATCTTGCAGAGGGATGCAGCACTCTTAAAATTGCAAAGCTTCTGAAGCGTGATCATCGAACAATCAAGCGTTTCATTCAAAATAGTCAACAGGGTCGCAAGAAGCGTGTGGAAAAACCAAGGCGCAAAATAACTGCCCATGAACTGAGAAAAGTCAAGCGTGCAGCTGCCAAGATGCCACTTGCCACCAGTTTGGCCATATTTCAGAGCTGCAACATCACTGGAGTGCCCAAAAGCACAAGGTGTGCAATACTCAGAGACATGGCCAAGATAAGAAAGGCTGAAAGACGACCACCACTGAACAAGACACACAAGCTGAAACGTCAAGACTGGGCCAAGAAATATCTCAAGACTGATTTTTCTAAGGTTTTATGGACTGATGAAATGAGAGTGAGTCTTGATTGGCCAGATGGATGGGCCCGTGGCTGGATTGGTAAAGGTCAGAGAGCTCCAGTCCGACTCAGACGCCAGCAAGGTGGAGGTGGAGTACTGGTTTGGGCTGGTATCATCAAAGATGAGCTTGTGGGGCCTTTTCGGGTTGAGGATGGATTCAAGCTCAACTCCCAGTCCTACTGCCAGTTTCTGGAAGACACCTTCTTCAAGCAGTGGTACAGGAAGAAGTCTGCATCCTTCAAGAAAAACATGATTTTCATGCAGGACAATGCTCCATCACACGCGTCCAAGTACTCCACAGCGTGGCTGGCAAGAAAGGGTATAAAAGAAGAAAATCTAATGACATGGCCTCCTTGTTCACCTGATCTGAACCCCATTGAGAACCTGTGGTCCATCATCAAATGTGAGATTTACAAGGAGGGAAAGCAGTACACCTCTCTGAACAGTGTCTGGGAGGCTGTGGTTGCTGCTGCACGCAATGTTGATGGTGAACAGATCAAAACACTGACAGAATCCATGGATGGCAGGCTTTTGAGTGTCCTTGCAAAGAAAGGTGGCTATATTGGTCACTGATTTGTTTTTGTTTTGTTTTTGAATGTCAGAAATGTATATTTGTGAATGTTGAGATGTTATATTGGTTTCACTGGTAAAAATAAATAATTGAAATGGGTATATATTTGTTTTTTGTTAAGTTGCCTAATAATTATGCACAGTAATAGTCACCTGCACACACAGATATCCCCCTAAAATAGCTAAAACTAAAAACAAACTAAAAACTACTTCCAAAAATATTCAGCTTTGATATTAATGAGTTTTTTGGGTTCATTGAGAACATGGTTGTTGTTCAATAATAAAATTAATCCTCAAAAATACAACTTGCCTAATAATTCTGCACTCCCTGTATATATATATATATATATATATACTGTATATATATATGTGTATATATATATATATATATATATATATATATATATATATATATATATATATACAGTATATATATATATATATATATATATATATATATATATATATATATATATAAAAAATAGTGTGCATTCATTTTATTTCTTTCCTAAGATATGGAGCGTCCACAATGTCATTCAATTACTAATGAGAATATCACTACTGGCCAGCAGGAGGAGGCAAAGAGCACCACAGCAAAGCTGTTAAGTGACATTCCCCTACCCATAATCCCCAGTTATTCTCTTTGCCTCTGTCAATGGAGGAGGTGAAGTTTGGTGTCTGAAGAAATTAATTCCTTTTTTGGGTACTTTTCCCTGCAAGCAAGGATTTGGGTTTAGCTGAGTCCACGTCAATCTCTTCAGTAGAGTATTGGTGACTTTTAAGCAGTTAGGAAGTTGTGAGGTAGTCCTTGCTTTGTTTCCTAACACAATGCTGCCCATGGTACAGAAAGCCAGAGTTGGTTACTCTGTTCTTTCTTTTTCTACAGGTCTCTGTAAGGAGTATGTGTCCTTTTACGCTTTGTGAGCTGTCTTCCTGCCGGACAGTTTGACTGCAGGTAAGTGCTTTTGTCTTCTAGGTCTTAAAGACTTGCACTTCAGAAGAATATTTCATATGCAGTAGATGGGGGCATTTTTAAAATCGTTTATACAGGATTCTCTTTGGCAGTGGGCAGGCACATTATGTTTGTTGAGACTATGGGGCCTATTTAATATGGTGCGAGCGGACATGATCCGATATTGCGGATCATGTCTGCTGCACATCAATAAATGCCGACAGCATACGCTGTCGGCCTTTATCATTGCACCAGTAGTTCTGGTGAACTGCTGGTGTAATACCGCCCCCGGCAGATTGGCCACTAGTAGGGGGTGTCAATCAACCCGATTGTATTCGATCAGGTTGATTTCTGTCCGCCACCTCAGAGCGTTTTAGAGTCTTCTGGCAGCCAAATTGTGTATAAGTCTTACGGTAAGGCACCTTAGCCTGTCTGAGGTGTAGGGGGCCTGATTGGTTTATTATTTTCAATCAATTTTGCATAACCTTAAGCGGCTGTAGTATTAAAATTTTTAAAAGTGACAGTGTATTTAAAAAATTTCTACAATTTGGGGAATTTTGTATTTAGTATTATGGACATGGAAGACTCTGTGTCTTTTGACAAATGCTTGTTATGCCTAGAGGAACAAATTGTTTTGCCTATGCAATTCTGTGCTGCATGCTTAGCTAGAACACTTCAATTTAAAGATAAATTGTTGCCCTCTGAGCCAAATGTCTCTCAGGATGATGCTGTTCAGGCAATGCTACAGCTTTCTTCTCAAACATCCCAAGCCTCGATGGCATCACATACAGTGCCCTGCAGTTCCTCTCAGCCTCCTGGAGGAGTTTATTTTCCTGCAGATTTTGCTGCACAGGTATCTTCTGCGGTATCTTCTGCATTATCTGCTTTTCCTATGCTGGGAAAATGCAAGAGGAAAATTAGACATTCAGATAGTAAGGTTTCTGTTCCACCTACTGCTACACAAGTTGCCCTCCCTCATAAGTCTGATGAGGAGAATACGTCTGTAGCCTCTGAGGGTGAAATCTCAGATTCGGACAGTATTATTCCTTCATTTGATACTGAAGAAGTAAACTTCAGATTTAAGCTTGAACACCTTTGTGTACTGTTAAAGGAGGTATTAGCTACTTTAGACGACTCCGATACTTCTGTCATTGTCAACCCTAAGAAGTCTAGTAAACTTAATAAATACTATGATGTTCCTTCCTCTGTGGAAGTTTTTCCTGTTACAGACCATGTGATGGAGATTATTTCACAGGAATAGGAGAAGCCAGGGATTCCTTTCTCCCCGTTTCCCGTATTTAAAAAGATGTTTCCTATTGCTGACTCCATTAAAGATTCTTGGCACACTGTGCCTAAAGTAGAATAAGCTATTTCTACTCTGGCTAAGAGAACTACGATCCATACAGAGGATAGCTGCTCCTTTAAGGATCCCATGGACAAAAAGCTGGAAGCTTATTTGAAGAAGATGTATGTTCATCAAGGTCTTCAATGGCAACCTGCAGTTTGTATTTCCAAAGTAGCAAGTGCGGCATCTTATTGGTGTGATGTTGTGTCTGAATCAATTTTAGTAGAGACTCCATTAGAGGAGATACAAGATAGGATTAAGGCTCTCAAACTAGCCAATTCCTTTATTTCTGATGTTAACGTGCAAGTTATTAGACTGGGAGCCAAGATGTCTGGCTTCACTGTCCTAGCCCGCAGGGCATTGTGTCTAAAATCTTGGTCAGCTGATGTTACCTCTAAGTCCAATCTTCTGGCACTTCCTTACAAGGGTAAGACCTTGTTCAGACCTCGTCTGGCAGAAATAATTTCTGATATTACGGGTGGAAAAGGGTCTTTTCTACCGCAAGACAAAAACAGACAGACTCAAAGGACGTCAAAGTAATTTTCGTTCCTTTAATAACTTCAAAGGTCAAAAGTCTTCCTCTCCCTCTTCCAAGCAGGAGCAGTCCAAGTCTTCTTGGAAGCCCAATCAGTCTTGGAATAAGGTGAAGCAATCAAAGAAACCCTCAACTAAGTCAGCATGAAGAGTCACTCCCAGTCTGGGATCAGATCAAGTGGGGGGCAGACTTTCCCTGTTTTGTCAAGCGAGGAGACGAGATGTCTCAGATCCTTGAGCTGTGTACATAGTATCTCAGGGTTACAAAATAGAATTCAAAACTTTCCCTCCCAGGGGCAGATTCCACCTCTCAAGATTATCTGCAAACCAGGTAAAAAGAGAGGCATTCTTGAACTGCATTCAGGACCTTTCCTCCCTGGGAGTGATTGTTCCAGTTCCAGTAAGGGAGCAAGGTCTAGGATTTTATTCAAATCTGTTTGTGGTACCCAAAAAAGAGGTAACTTTTTGACCCATTTTAGACCTAAAGTGCCTCAACAAATTTCTCAGGGTACCATCCTTCAAAATGGAAACCATTCATTCCATTCTTCCTTTTGTCCAAGAGGGTTAGTTCATGATGAACATAGACCTGAAGGACACGTATCTTCATGTTCCCATCCACAGGGATCATCACAAATTCCTGAGATTTGCCTTTCTAGACAAACACTTTCAGTTTGTCGCTCTTCCATTGCCACAGCTCCCAGAAGGGACTCTCTTGGTGGTGATTAGGTCTTGGAGAATTGCAGTGGCGCCACTCCTGGACAATATATTGGTTCAGCCGTCATCTGTTCAACAAGCAAACTCTCATACAGAGATCTTGGTTTTTTTTCTACGTTCCCACGGTTGGAAAGTGAATCTGGAAAAGAGTTCCCTTGTTCCAGCTACAAGGGAGGTTGTCTTAGGGACCATAATAGATTCCCTATCTATGAAATGTTTTCTGACAGAGGTCAGGAAATCCAGAATTCTCTCCTCTTGCCTCTCTCTACAGTCTACTGTTTGGCCATCAGTGGCTCAATGTATGGAGGTAATTGGTCTGATGGTCGCTTCCATGGACATCTGTAATGATTAATTCTTATCCTAAATTAGAGAGAAAGAAATGAATGTAAGGACCTCAACTGCAGGTTAAGTTTATGTGTATGATGGGAGATGGAGAGCACATCCCACACAGGTGGAATAGGAATGTGTTAATTGTAGTGCCTCTACAATCCCCTTTCAGATAATATGCGGTAATGCTGTTTGCACATCTGAGATGGAAGAATATTACTTCTTTGCACAGGGTTAAAACAGCTTAACCGGTAATTGAGTAATTGGTTAAGGTAAAAAATACAGAGGATTGAACCCCTATAGTACTTGATTGTAAACTAACTTAGTCTATCTGCATCCTAGGTCTTTCTTACAAATATAGGAGAGAACTCTCTGAGAATAATGCAGGTTGACAATTATGTTACAGAATCTTGTTATTTTATCACATCTAGTTTCCTGTTACAACCGTTAAAATGATATCCGGAATGATTCCCCAAGTAAAGTTTATTATTTTATTTGAGCTCCGGAATGATTGCTGAGTATGATATTGTTAGGTCGCTTACCGGTAAGGACGAAGTTGGTGTGAGGGATGAAGTCCGCTTATAAGTTGTGAGTTTGCCTGAAGCGAGTTGCGGCTAGTAGCTATGCAGTGAGTCGTTGTCGAATGCACTTCCGGTGGCGTGTGACGTCACACGATAGGTGCTGGGAGCGGTAGTTTCAGAGAGATTCTGAATCGAAAATGGCTTGAAGCTTGAGTGCAGCTGCTGAGAGTAGGCGGCACAAATACCAAGCAATTAGAAAAGGGTAAGTTCATCCTTTATAGGAAGTTGAAAAGAGGAGTGTCGATATAGGTGCAAGAGCAGAGGGAACAAACGATACTTAAAGAACAAGGCCAGTCATAAAAATATGACAGGATCCCCCGCCAAATGATCAACTCCGGGGATCAGGAGCAGGGCGGTCAGGATGGCGGCTATGAAACTGGGCAAGGAGACGGGGAGCTGAGAGGTTAGCAGCTGGTTCCCAAGAATCCTCAGAGTCGGGGTAACCCTTCCAATGTATCAAATATTGCAGAGAGCCTCTCAGGAGACGGGAGTCAAGGATACTGTGGACCTCATATTCATCTGGAGGCAGAGGCAATGAAGGTAGATGAAGGTCTCGCACCGAATGTTGACGGAGAGTGCGATAGGGCTTGAGGAGGGAAACATGGAAAGTAGGATGAGTCCTCATATGAGGTGGTAATGTTAAAGTCACAGCATTTGCATTCACTATTCTAGCAATGGGGAATGGTCCTATGTAAGTGGAGGAAAGTTTCTTGGAGGGAAATTGCAGACGAAGGTTACGAGTAGAAAGCCAAACGTAGTCACCCAGTCGATATTCCGGGGATGGTGAATGTTTTTTATCATAGTGACGTTTATATCTCTCCTTGGCAAGCTTTATATTTTCAGTTGTTAAGGAAAAAGCATCCGAAATCGTGTTTACCAGTTCATTCACCACTGGACAGGTGTTTTGGCTAGAGTTCTGCCAATGAAACGTGGGATGGAATCCGTAGTTGATAAAAAACGGTGAAGCTTTGGTGGAACTGTGGTAAGTGTTGTTAAAAGCGAACTCAGCAGAAGGTAGCAGGTCAACCCAATTGTCCTGTCGAGCTGATATGAAACAGCAGAGGTATTGCTCAATCCATTGATTAGTCCTTTCTGTTTGACCATTAGTCTGTGGATGAAATGAAGTGCTGAGGCGGCTGGTGATACGTAGAGTGCGGCATAATTCCTTCCACAGCCTGCTGGTGAACTGAGTCCCTCTATCAGAGGTTATAGTAGTAGGAAGTCCATGTAACTTGAAGACATGAGAGAGGAGCAAGGTGACCGTTTCAAGAGTTGTAGGTAGTTTATGAAAGGGTATGAAATGAGCCATCTTACTGAATAGATCTACAACTACTAGGATAGTGTTCTGTTTCCTAGAAATTGGTAGATCGACAATGAAATCGAGGGCAATTTCTGACCAAGGACGTTCCGGAGTGGGTAAGGGTATTAATCTCCCCGTAGGTGAGGTCCTTGAGAATTTTGAGACAGCACAAACCTTACAAGTTTTCACAAAAATGGCTGTATCCGACAAGAGATTAGGCCACCAGAAAAAGCGAGAAAGGAGTTCTTGAGTCTTGTTGATGCCTGGATGTCCAACTAGTAGTGAATTATGAAGTGTGCTTAAGACTTGTTCCCTAAGGACAGTGGGTACGTAGACCTTGTCATGATGATAGTATAACCCATCGGGATATTGGTTTAAGGCAGATTTGGGTAGGGTGGCATCTTTCATTTGTTCATCTTTGAAAAGCTTTACATGGGTTACAGAGAGTCCTATAAAACGTTCCAGAGGGATCAGAGAAGATTCTTCAGGATGTATATGTGGTTGAGGAAATTGGCGAGAAAGAGCATCAGCCTTTTTGTTCTTAGAAGCAGGTCTATAGGTGATGAGATAGTTAAAACGGGCAAGGAATAAATTCCAACGTACCTGTCGTGAAGAGAGAGTCCGATTGCTTTTGAGGTACTCCAAATTTTTGTGATCAGTATATATCAAGATTGGTATTTCAGTACCCTCGAGTAAGTGCCTCCAATGTTCCATAGAAGCCTTAATTGCCAATAGTTCCTTATCCCCTATCGGGTAGTTCAATTCAGGAGGGGTCATAACCCTGGAATAGAAAGCAACTGGATGTAGGGGTTCAGTGCTAGTTTGTCTTTGGGACAATATAGCTCCTAGTGCATAATTGGAGGCATCCACCTCAAGAATAAACTGGAGTTTAGGATCGGGGTATCTTAGAATTGGAGCTGATGTGAATGCGGATTTCAAGAAGTCAAAAATTTGTTGTAATTCTTGATTCCATATGAACCTTCCCTCCTTTTTAGTGAGGTTAGTTAGTGGTCTGGTTAGGGCAGCAAAATCTTTTACAAATTTGCGGTAGAAATTAGCAAAGCCCATGAACCTCTGAACATCCCTCTTTGTTGACGGAGGTGGCCATTTGAGGATAGCAGCTACCTTATTACCTTCCATTTGTATACCATCTGGGGTGATTTCATAACCCAGGAAATTGATCCTTTTTGAGTGGAAAATACACTTTTCTAATTTCACATACAGAGAATTTTCTCTAAGACGTGTCAGGATAATTTTCACGTGCTTTATATGCTCCTCAAGAGTAGGAGAATATATCAGAATGTCATCGAGGTAAATGACTACAAAGAGATCTAGTAAGTCTCTGAATATATCATTGATAAAATATTGAAAAGTGGCAGGGGCATTACATAGGCCAAAAGGCATTACCGTGTATTCATATAAACCGTAGCGAGTACGAAAAGCTGTCAGCCACTCATGTCCTGATTTGATTCGAACTAAATTATAGGCACCTCTGAGGTCTAATTTAGTGTAGAAGGATGCATCTTTTAATCTATCTATTAGTTGAGGAATTAAGGGTAGGGGGTATCTGTTTTTTATGGTACGTTTGTTTAGTTCCCTGTAGTCAATGATTGGTCTGAGAGATTGGTCTTTGTTTCTAACAAAGAATATCCCCGCACCTGCTGGAGAGGTAGAGGGACGTATGAATCCTTTTTCTAAATTTTCTTTTAGGTAAGTTTTGAGATGTTGTAGTTCAGGATCAGACAAGGGGAATATATGGCCATATGGTATGTCAGTGACAGGTTCCGTGAGAAGTAACTGTTCATGGAAGAGGCAATTGTCCTTACAATAGGAGGAATTAAATAAAACGGTTGAGTTAGACCAAATAATTGTAGGATCATGTTTTTTGAACCATTGAATCCCTAAAATTACAGGAAAAAGGGGTGATGGTATTACATCAAAAGTGGCAAATTCGGTATGATGTGTATCAGTGGTTATGCGTAGTGGAATAGTATGATGTGTTATTGGACCAGTGGAAATTTCTTTACCATCTACAAAACGAAGGAGACTTGGTTTTAACTTTTTAAGCAATGGTATTTTATTTAAGTGTACATAGTCTAGGTCAATGTAATTGTGGCTGGCACCAGAATCAAGTATTGCTTGGGTCTGCAGTCGCTGATGTTCCCACTGCAACAGAATAGGTAGAGAGCAATGGTTAGTTTGTGAATGTTTTAGGGAAAAACATATTTGTACCTTCCTATGCTTACCATTCTTACGTTGCAGTTGGGTACATTCTCTGATGGTATGATCTAATCCTCCACAGTACATGCATAAGTCGTTAGCTTTACGCCTGAGTTTTTCCTGTGGGGTTAAGGGTCCTCTTATAAAGCCAAGTTCCATTGGAACTGATGATGACTTGGTGGTAGATTTGGATGGCACTGTGGGAGTGTGGATGTTTTTGTACTGTGTCAGAGTAACGTCTTTCAGATCGTCGTTCTCTAATACGTCTATCTAAGGTTATAGATAGATCTATAAGTTGGTCAAGGGTGTCAGGTAGTGGTTGTCTGGCAAGTTCGTCCTTTAGGGCGTCAGACAAGCCCAAGCGAAATTGGTTTCGCAAGGACAAGTCATTCCAGAGGGTATCAGCGGAGTATTTTTTAAAGTCCGTTATATATTCCTCGACCTGTCTCTTATTTTGGCGTAGGGAGCGCATGGCTGTTTCAGCTGAGAGCTGCTTAAAAGGGTCGTCATAGAGTTGTGCCATAGCCTTAAAAAATTGCTCAAGTGAATAAAGTAATGGGTCATCCGTCTCAAAGAAAAAATTAGCCCATATGCGAGGTTCTCCACGTTTATGTTACAGAATCTTGTTATTTTATCACATCTAGTTTCCTGTTACAACCGTTAAAATGATATCCAGAATGATTCCCCAAGTAAAGTTTATTATTTTATTTGAGCTCCGGAATGATTGCTGAGTATGATATTGTTAGGTCGCTTACCGGTAAGGACGAAGTTGGTGTGAGGGATGAAGTCCGCTTATAAGTTGTGAGTTTGCCTGAAGCGAGTTGCGGCTAGTAGCTATGCAGTGAGTCGTTGTCGAATGCACTTCCGGTGGCGTGTGACGTCACACGATAGGTGCTGGGAGCGGTAGTTTCAGAGAGATTCTGAATCGAAAATGGCTTGAAGCTTGAGTGCAGCTGCTGAGAGTAGGCGGCACAAATACCAAGCAATTAGAAAAGGGTAAGTTCATCCTTTATAGGAAGTTGAAAAGAGGAGTGTCGATATAGGTGCAAGAGCAGAGGGAACAAACAATACTTAAAGAACAAGGCCAGTCATAAAAATATGACAACATCATTCCCTTTGCTCGATTCCATTCGAGAGCTCTGCAATTATGCATGCTCAGACAATGGAACGAAGACCATTTGGATCTGTCTCAGAGGATAGAGCTAGACCAGTCGACAAGAGACTCTCTCCCATGGTGGCTTTCTCAGGACCATCTTTTTCAGGGCACATGCTTCCGTAGACATTCCTGGGTGATTGTGACCACCGACGCCAGCCTGATAGGCTGAGGAGCAGTCTGGGACTCATTAAAGGCACAGGGACTATGGACTCGGGAGGAGCCTGCTCTCCCCATAAATATCTTAGAATTGAGAGCGATTTACAATTCTCTGGTGGCTTGGCCTCAATTGTCCTCAGCCCGGTTTATCAGCTTTCAGTCTGACAACATCACCTCAGTGGCTTACATCAACCACCAGGGAGGAACTCTGAGTTCCTTAGCCATGAAGGAGGTGGCACGGATTATTCAGTATGCAGAAGCTCACAATTGTTGTCTATCTGCCATCAACATTCCTGGAGTGGACAACTGGGAAGTGGATTTCCTGAGCAGACAGACATTTCATCCGGAGGTGTTCTCCAGATTAACCCTCAAATGGGGGGTGCCGGAGTTGGATCTGATGGCGTCTCGGCAGAACGCCAAACTTCTAAGGTATGGTTCAAGGTCAAGAGATCTTCTGGCCACTCTGATAGATGCTTTGGCGGTTCCTTGGAATTTCGGTCTAGCATTCCTGTTTTCACCGTTTGTGTTACTTCCACAAATTATTGCTCGTATCAAACAGGAGAGAGCATCAGTAATTCTAATAGCTCCTACATGGCCTTGCAGGATCTGGTATGCAGACCTAGTGAAGATTTAATCTCGGCCACCCTGGAGGTTGCCTCTGAGGAAGGACCTTCTAACTCAGGGTCCATTCCTCCATCCAAATGTCATTTCTCGGAAGCTGAAAGCTTGGAGATTGAACGCTTAGTCAGTCATTGAGAACATGGTCCATGCTCACAAGCCTGTTACTTGAAAAATTTACCATAAGGTATGGCGTAAATACCTTTATTGGTGTGAATCTAAGGGCTACTCTTGGAGTAGGGTCAGGATTCCTAGAGTTTTGTCTTTTTTCCAGGAAGGTCTGGAGAAAGGGTTGTCAGTCAGTTCTCTGAAAGGTCAGATTTCTGCATTATCTATTTTGTTACAGAAGCGTCTGACGGATGTGCCAGATGTTCAATCTTTTTGTTAGGCCCTGGTCAGAATCAGGCCTGTGTTTAAACCTGTTGCTCCTCCTTGGAGCCTTAATCTTGTTCTTAAAGTTTTGCAGCAGGCTCTGTTTGAGCCAATGCATTCCATAGATATTAAGTTGCTATTTTGGAAGGTTTTGTTTCTTATTGCTATCTCTTCTGCTCGGAGAGTTTCAGAACTCTCAGCTTTGCAGTGTGCTTCGCCTTACCTTATCTTTCATGCGGATAGGGCGGTTTCTTTATACTAAATTGGGGTTTCTTCCTAAAGTGCTTTCGGATAGAAATATTAATCAGGAAATTGTTGTTCCTTCTCTCTGTCCCAATCCTTCTCATAAAGAACGTCGGCTGCACAACTTGGATGCTGTGCGTGCTCTAAAATTCTACCTACAGGCTACTAAGGATTTTCGCCAGTCTTCTGCCCTGTTTGTTTGTTTCTCAAGAAAGCGTAAGGGTCAAAAAGCTACTGCTACTTCTCTTGAGAAGTATAATTTGTTTTGCTTATGAGACTGCTGGACAGCAACCTCCTGAGAGAATTACAGTTTATTCCACTAGGACTGTCTCCTCTTCTTAGGCTTTCAAAAATGAAGCTTCTGTGGAACAGATTTGCAAGGCTGCAACTTGATCTTCTATGCATACTTTTTCCAAATTTTCCAAATTTGATACTTTTGCCTCGGCTGAGGCCTCTTTTGGAAGAAAGGTTCTTCAAGTGGTGGTGCCTTATGTTTAGGACTGCCTGTCTTGTTCTCCCTCCCTGTTCATTCTGTGTCCTCTAGCTTGGGTATTGGTTCCCACTAGTAACTGAATGACGTTGTGGACTCTCCATATCTTAGGAAAGAAAACAACATTTATGCTTACCTGATAAATTTCTTTTTTTCCGGATATGTAGAGTCCACGACCCCACCCTTTATTAAGACAGTTATTTTTTACTAAACCTCAGGCACCTCTACACCTTTGTGTTATTCCTTTTTGGTTTCCCTTCGGTCAAATGACTGGGGATTATGGGTAGGGGAGTGACACCTAACAACTTAGCTGTGGTGCTCTTTGCCTCCTTCTGCTCGCCAGGAGTGATATTCCCACTAGTAATTTAATGACATCATGGACTCTCCATATCCGGAAAGAAAGAAATTAATTAGGTAAGCATAACTTTAGTTTTTTCAAAGCTAAATGGTGTGAAAAGAAAGATCAGTAGTTAGACATCATATATTAAGGGCACCTCATGGTGTTGACTATCGGCTAGATTACGAGTTTTGCGTTATGACCGGTGCGGCGCTAACTTGCACGTTATTGTCACTGCTCACTTCCTTACAGTGCTGGTATTACAGGTTTACAAAAACCCGACATTAACAGACAAGAAGTGAGCATAGAGCAAAATTGAGCTCCATACCGCACTCCAATACCAGCGCTGCTGAAAGCTGCGGTGAGCTGGTTTTACATGCTCGTGCACGATTACCCATAGACATCAATGGGGAGAGCCGGCAACACCTGCAAAAAAGCAGTGTAAAGCTCAGTAACGCAGCCCCATTGATTCCTATGGGGAAACAAAATTTATGTTTACACCTAACACCCTAACATGTCTAGGGTCTAAACACCCCTAATTTTACACTTATTAACCCCTAATCTGCCGCCCCCGACATAGCCGACACCTACATTATACTTATTAACCCTTAATCTGTTGCTCCGGACATCGCCGCCACTACAATAAACATAATAACCCCTAAACCGCCGCACTCCTGCCTCGCAAACACTAGTTAAATATTATTAACCCCTAATCTGCTGTCCCTAACATTGCCGCAACCTACATTACAGTTATTAACCACTAATCTGCCGCCTCCAACATCACCGCCACTATACTAAAGTTATTAACCCCTAAACCTAAGTCTAACCCTAACGCTAACACCCCCTAACTTAAATATAATTAAAATAAATCTAAATAAAAATTACTATCATTACCTAAATAAATCCTATTTAAAACTAAATACTTACCTGTAAAATAAACCCTAAGCTAGCTACAATATAACTAATAGTTACATTGTAGCTAGCTTAGGGTTTATTTTTATTTTACAGGCAAGTTTGTATTTATTTTAACTAGGTAGAATAGTTACTAAATAGTTATTAACTATTTACTAACTACCTAGCTAAAATAAATACAAATTTACCTGTAAAATAAAACCTAACCTGACTTACACTAACACCTAACCTTACACAACAATTAAATAAATTACCTAAATTAAATAAAATTACCTAAATTACAAAAAAAACAATAAATTACACAAAATAAAAAAAGAAATTATCAGATATTTAAACTAATTACACCTAATCTAATAGCCCTATCAAAATAAAAAAGCCCCCCCCAAAATAAAAAAAACCCTAGCCTAAACTAAACTACCAATAGACCTTAAAAGGGCCTTTTGCAGGGCATTGCCCCAAAGAAATCAGCTCTTTTACCTGTAAAAAAAAAATACAAACAGCCCCCTACAGTAAAACCCACTACCCACACAACCAACCCCCCAAATAAAATCCTAACTAAAAAAAACCTATGCTCCCCATTGCCCTGAAAAGGGCATTTGGATGGGCATTGCCCTGAAAAGGGCATTTAGCTCTTTTTCTGCCCAAAACCCTAATCTAAAAATAAAACCCACCTAATAAACCCTTAAAAAAGCCTAACACTAACCCCCGAAGATCCACTTACAGTTTTGAAGACCGAACATCCATCCTCAATGAAGCCGGGAGAAGTCTTCATCCAAGCGGCAAGAAGTCCTTAACGAAGCCGGGAGAAGTCTTCATCCAAGCCGGCAGAAGTGGTCCTCCAGACGGGCAGAAGTCTTCATCCAGACGGCATCTTCTATCTTCATCCAAGCCGGCAGAAGTGGTCCTCCAGACGGGCAGAAGTCATCATCCAGACGGCATCTTCTATCTTCATCCATCCGGCGCGGAGCGGGTCCATCTTCAAGACATCCGGCATGGAGCATCCTCTTCAATTGAAATCTTCTTCCAGCCAATCGGAATTAAAGGTGAAAAAATCCTATTGGCTGATGCAATCAGCTAATAGGATTGAGCTTCGATCCTATTGGCTGATCCAATCAGTCAATAGGATTGAGCTCGCATTCTATTGGCTGTTCCAATCAGCCAATAGAATGCAAGCTCAATCCTATTGGCTGATTGATTTTTTCACCTTTAATTCCGATTGGCTGATAGAATTCTATCAGCCAATCAGAATTCAAGGGACACCATCTTGGATGACGTCACTTAAAGGAACCTTCATTCTGGAAGAAGACTTCGATTGAAGAGGATGCTCCATGCCGGATGTCTTGAAGATGGACCCGCTCTGCGCCGGATGGATGAAGATAGAAGATGCCGTCTGGATGAAAACTTCTGCCTGTCTGGAGGACCACTTCTGCCGGCTTGGATGAAGACTTCTCCCAGCTTCGTTGAGGACTTCTTGTCGTTTGGATGAAGACTTCTCCCGGCTTCATTGAGGATGGATGTCTGGTCTTCAAAACTGTAAGTGGATCTTCGGGGGTTAGTGTTAGGCTTTTTTAAGGGTTTATTGGGTGGGTTTTATTTTTAGATCTGGGTTTTGGGTGGAAAAAAGAGCTAAATGCCCTTTTAAGGGCAATGCCCATCCAAATGCCCTTTTCAGGGCAATGGGGAGCTTAGTTTTAGTTAGGATTTTATTTGGGGGGTTGGTTGTGTGGGTGGTGGGTTTTACTGTTGGGGGGTTGTTTGTATCTTTTTTTACAGGTAAAAGAGCTGATTTCTTTGGGGCAATGCCCCGCAAAAGGCCCTTTTAAGGGCTATTGGTAGTTTAGGCTAGGGTTTTTTTTTTATTTTGGGGGGCTTTTCTTATTTTGATAGGGCTATTAGATTAGGTGTAATTAGTTTAAATATCTAATAATTTCTTTTTTATTTTGTGTAATTTAGTGTTTAGTTTTTTCTGTAATTTAGTTAATTTTATTTAATTTAGGTAATTTATTTAATTGTAGTGTAAGGTTAGGTGTTAGTGTAAGACAGGTTAGGTTTTATTTTACAGGTACATTTGTATTTATTTTAGCTAGGTAGTTAGTAAATAGTTAATAACTATTTAGTAACTATTCTACCTAGTTAAAATAAATACAAACTTGCCTGTAAAATAAAAATAAACCCTAAGTTAGCTACAATGTAACTATTAGTTATATTGTAGCTAGCTTAGGGTTTATTTTACAGGTAAGTATTTAGTTTTAAATAGGATTTATTTAGGTAATGATAGCAATTTTTATTTAGATTTATTTTAATTATATTAAAGTCAGGGGGGTTAGGGTTAGACTTAGGTTTAGGGGTTAATAACTTTAGTATAGTGGTGGCGACATTGGGGGCAGCAGATTAGGGGTTAATAACTGTAATGTAGGTTGCGGTGATGTTAGAGACATCAGATTAGGGGTTAATAATATTTAACTAGTGTTTGCGAGGCGGGAGTGCAGCGGTTTAGGGGTTAATATGTTTATTATAGTGGCGGCGATGTCGGGAGTGGCAGATTAGGGGTTAATATTTTTATTTTAGTGTTTGCAATGCGGGAGGGCCTTGGTTCAGGGGTTAATATGTAGTTTATGGGTGTTAGTGTACTTTTTAACACTTTAGTTATGAGTTTTATGCTACAGCTTTGTAGCGTAAAAAAAACTCATAACTACTGACTTTAGATTGCGTTACGAATCTTGCGGGATAGGCTGTACCGCTCACTTTTTGGCCTCCCAGAAAAAGCTTGTAATATCAGCGCTATGGAAGTCCCATTGAAAAAAGACTTTACGCAAATTGCTTAAGTTAATTTGCGTTACGGACAAAAACGTGTGCGGTACAGCTTTTTTGACAAGACTCGTAATGACAGCGGTAGTGAAAAAGCAGCATTATAACCCGTACGCAAAACTCGTAATCTAGCCGTATTATGAAACAAATAAGAAAATCCTAAATGGGTGCACTCATAAGTGAGATGGCACTATTATGAATAGTGCAAAATGGCACTACGCAATAGGCCATTTGGGATTTTCTTAATTTGTTTCATAATTCACTCAGTCTACACCATGAGGCGCCCCTTTAAATGTAATTTCAGGTATAAAAATCAATACTACATCCTTTAAGTTATTCTCACCAAGTTGACATTGTATTATTGATCTATTGTGTAGAAAAAGAAAAGAAGTTAATTTTGTAACAAGACCAGCGACTCATATTTTGCTTAACTTTCATTTTACTACTCTATGCAGCTTTTTAAAGAACAATAAATACATAAGTCAATACAAAAACAGAAAGAAAAAACAACAGAAAGAAACAAACATAAAATATGCGGTTACACAAGCATGCAGGTATTGACCAATCAGCTAACAAGAGATGCAATAACCTGTCCAATTTAAACATCATCTTTCTTTTTTTGCTGCTCTCAATCAGATAAGCAGCTTTGGGAAAGTCTCTCTTATTGTTGTTGCTTTTTATTGTTATTATTTGTCTTTCTTTGCTAATTTCTTTTTCATTTTTTATAGCTTGTTTCCTTTTTCTGTAATTTCTTCTCCATCTCGTTTTATTTTGTTGTGATATATATTAGTTTGTTATTTAATTATTATTTATATTTATCTGTTAATAATTTTTTGTTCCCTTTTCTCTGGGTGTTGTCCTTTCTTTGATTTTCCTTTTATCTTCTGCTTTTCTTTGCACTCCTTTTATTTTCCTTTTACTTCGTTGACTTCTGTTCTTCTGCCGGCTTCCTACTCAGCTGCTTTACTCCTCGGCATTCCGATTATATCATGGATCGGCGCCATTTTGTGGGTGATCTTGTTCTTCCCGCCCCTTTTTGTATCTGTGTCACTATTTCCTGCCCATCTCTGTTCCTCCTCTGTTAGTCCTTTCTTGTTTCTGATACTTAGGTGACTTTGTTTCTTTTTCTCCTAAGTCTGTTATTTTAAATCAGCTATTAGTACTGTATTTTCGTTGATATCTTGGTTGTTTTTTCAATCTACATTTTTTTGGCTTCAGAATCCAGTTGGCTACATTTTATTCCACTTGTATTTTGAATGTGGCTGCTGGTTTTATATATTTTTTCTTCTTTTTTGTGTTTTTTTTTATCCTCATTTATTTAAATGTTCTTATCAATCAATCAGAGGACGTTTGAATTCAAATTAGACAGTTTATGACATCTCGTTAGTTGATTGGTCAATACTTGGATGCTTATGTAACTGCTCCTGTTATGTTTTTTCTTTCTATTTTTGTATTGACTTATGTATTTATTGTTGTTTAAAAAGCTGCATAGAGTAGCAAAAAAAAGTTAAGCAAAATATTAATCTCTGTCTGTTTAAAGGGACAGTCTAGTCAACATTAAAATTTCATGATTCAGTTAGGGCATGCAATTTAAAAAAAAAAAATCCAATTTACTTTTATCATCAAATTTGCTTTGTTTTCTTCTTGGTATTCTTTGTTTAAGACTAAACCTAGGTAGGCTCATATGATAATTTCTACGCCCTTGAAGGACGCCTCATATCTCAGTGCATTTTGACAGTTTTTCACAGCTAGACAGTGCTAGTTCATGTGTGTCATATAGATAACTTTGTGCTCTCTCCGACGTAGTTAGCACTGATTGGCTAACATGCATGTCTGTCAAAAGAGCTGAAATAAGGGGACAGTCTGCAGAGGCTTAGATACAAGGTAATCACAGAGGAAAAATATATTAATATAACTTTTGTTGGTTATACAAAACTGGGGACTGGGTAATAAAGGTATTATCTATCTTTCTAAACAATAACATTTTGGAGTAGACTGTCCCTTTAATAAAATCTAGATTATTCCTGCACCAAACCTAGGTAGGCTCATATGATTATTTCTAAGCCCTTGAAGGACGCCTCATATCTCAGTGCATTTTGACAGTTTTTCACAGCTAGACAGCGCTAGTTCATGTGTGTCATATAGATAACTTTGTGCTCTCTCCGACGTAGTTAGCACTGATTGGCTAACATGCATGTCTGTCAAAAGAGCTGAAATAAGGGGACAGTCTGCAGAGGCTTAGATACAAGGTAATCACAGAGGAAAAATATATTAATATAACTTTTGTTGGTTATACAAAACTGGGGACTGGGTAATAAAGGTACTATCTATCTTTCTAAACAATAACATTTTGGAGTAGACTGTCCCTTTAATAAAATCTAGATTATTCCTGCACCAAAGCTAGGATAATCAGAATTATATTAGATTCTTCCTGTTCAACAGAAAGGTGCAGGCGAGGGTGGTGATGGAGGAGACAGCTCTGGCAGTAGTGGTGATGACAGTGATGACGATAGTGATGAAGAGGACAGTGATGATGATGATGACGAAGAGGAGGAAGCAGATGAGCCTCTATCCCTGGAGTGGCCTGATACCAAAAGGAAGCAAATCACATACCTTCTACTTCTGCCCATAGTATTCCCGCTTTGGCTAACTGTGCCTGATGTCAGGAGCCCGGTGAGAGTTGTCTATGTATTACTCAGTGCAGAACTCTACAATGATTATGTATTGCAAAGAAGCAAAGAGGGATTTAGAGAAAAAAATGTCATTATGATGATAAATTGTTGAAATAAGGGAAGAAAGTTAACATTAAATAGGAGTAAAAAAAGAGAGATGAACAGATGAAATAAGGACATGAAATACAATTTAGGCCAGATATACAATTAAACTGATTTCTTTTGTAATCATCCTGTTCTGTGCAGAAATCCAGGCGGTTCTTTGTCCTGACATTTCTTGGATCTATTATGTGGATTGCCATCTTCTCATACCTTATGGTATGGTGGGCCCATCAGGTAAGTAGGAATCTATGGACTGTGACTGATGCCTTTTCATGTAAATCCTAAATACCATTTGCCCCATGTATTGCTTTATTTAGGTGGGAGAAACAATAGGGATTTCAGAGGAAATCATGGGACTTACAATCCTCGCTGCTGGCACCTCTATTCCTGACCTCATCACCAGCGTTATTGTAGCAAGGAAAGGCCTGGGGGACATGGCTGTCTCCAGCTCTGTGGGGAGCAACATCTTTGATATAACAGTAGGGTGAGTTATCTGGTATATTTACAAAGGGCTTTGCTCTGCAAAACATTTAGACAATTTGCATTGACTTTTGCGTTTATGTCTCATTAATATACTTGATCTGTAAAGTGCCTTTATAAGGCTAGATCTCCTATAGCAGAGATGGGGCCAGTGTATTAAAATTGTCCATAACTTTTTTCTACAGCATCACAGTCAAATTGCTGCTTTTTAGTAACAATACACAATTTACAAGTCAGTAATAAATAGCAGCTTTATAACACGTTTTCTGTGACCTGTTAAGGAGTTTATGATAATTGCTGCATTAATATTAGTACCTATGTTACATGGCTACCTGTGTTACTGGCCTTTGTTAATAGACCAAAAGCCCCAGCTGGATACTAACTCTAACAGGAACCCACTGCTGCAGTTAAGTCTAAATTGAACCCCCACAAACTTGTTCAATCTTACTTAGTACCTATTCCAGGCAAATACTAACCCCCAAGGTTATTTGCCATTACCATACCTTCCCAGACCCCAGTATCCAATATTAACCCTAATTGAAACCCCAGTTCACTAGTTGATCCTCCTCCACAGCCATAAAACCACCTATCACCTATATATGGTATGTGTGGCTAGGGTGAGTTAATATGACAAGGGGCATGGTTATGGTTAATTGATGCAGGGGGCTTACTGGCGGAGTTTATTGAAGCAAGGGGATTAGTAATAGCGTTTATTAAAGTTAGGTTTTCATGATACAGATAGCACAAAAAAACTACACAAGATAACAACGTATCTAAGGTACCACTAAATACATAATAGCTAACAAATAATATATGTGTATACAAACAATATAAATAAAGGAGGAATAAATATCACCCAATAAGGAAGTCCATTAAAGTCAAAATAGGATTGCCAGACAATTGACCGTAGAGAATCTTCAATGGTCCCTCCTGGCAGCTCTCTTAACTGGTCCTGGGATCATAGCATACTAGAAAATGAGCAATACAAAAAATTAGGCGCCTCATAATAACATAGGAAAGATGCAAACGGTAACAGGAGCAACTTACGTGTTATGTAGCACTTCCAGAAGTAATTATTATCCCTCCAGCTGGGCACCGTCCAGTAACTAAGCAACTCTGTCCGACACACGTATGGAGAAGGATAGAATCAACCAGTAACCATGAGGATGAATACATAATTCAGAACAAATCAGTCATAAATAGCACCCTGGTAAATATATTAGTATGACATTTTTCTGGCGCTGATACTATGGGGTATATTTATTAATGTGCGAGCGGGCATGATACGATGTAGCGTATCATGTCCGCTGCACATCGATAAATGCAGACAACATACATTGTCGGCATTTATCATTGTACCAGCAGTTCTTGTGAACTGCTTGTGCAATGCCGCCCCCTGCAGATTCACGGCCAATCGGCCACTAGCAGGGGGTGTCAATCAACCCAATCGTATTCGATCGGGTTGATTTCTGTCCGCGGCCTCAGAGCAGGCAGATAAGTTATGGAGCAGCGGTCTTTAGACCACTGCTTCATAACTTCTGTTTCCGGCAAGCCATAAGGAGCTTGATAAATCGGCCCCTATGAATCTGATAAAAGACTATAGACAGGGGATTGTTCCATGCATATACAAATTAAACAGAATGTTATGAGAAAGTGTACACTATATTAATGACTTCCTTTACTGTTAATCTTATCTATTTGTAATTTGTATCTGATGAAGTGGAAATGAATAGATGGTAAACACAATTCACACATCATTTATGGGATTTTGGAGTTTGTAGCTCAGTAACAATGACAATTAACTAATCCAAACATACAAGGTATTTAGATTCCATCGATTTAACAGTGAAGCAAGAACTAAAACTAATTTACATTTTTCTTTAACTCTAAGGCCTAGATTACAAGTGAATAAATACATTTTTATTTCAAAAGAGTGTTAACTGCACTCAAAGTAAATCAATAGCGCTCTCATGTTAGCGCTGGTATTACAAGTTGAAAGTAAAAACTTATCTTTGGATATCACAACCGGGCTAACTCCCTCTGCCCATAGATTTCTATGAGGTGCACTAAAGAAAGCCTTTTCTATTTATTGCTCGTGTGCTAACCCAAAAATGTTCTAGGCCAACTGCGATAAAGCTGAAGGTGCTTTAGGAATCATTTTAATTCCTATATTCTTCACTTAGAAGTGTTTTTTTTATTTTTAAAAATTAATATAAATACATTTATATAGATATATCTTTATTTAAAGTATATTTCTATAATTGTGTATATATATATATATATATATATATATATTTGAAATTATCCGGTTCGCACTACCTCTTATTATTAACACTCTAAATCATTTGAGTGGTCTGACTTGTAAGTTAATATCAGAACCACCCTGTGCACGGAGGGAAGAGGAATATTAATTGTAATACTTAAACAAGAATTGTGTGAAAAACCTTTTCCACACTAAGTTCCCTATGTCCAGCACCAGATTATAGGTTATAAATCAACAAACTAGTATAACCATATTGGGACTATATATATTGGAATTACCACACAATTTTATATACAAGTCATAATAAATAACAACAAAAAGAAAACAATTTAAACATTTGCAATATGTTTACTGAAATATCCGTAAGAAAGACACCAGATAACAAATTATTAATATACGAACGTGGGCCCACTTGTGTATTTAAATATTGGCCAATATTTCTAATGTCCATTTAGTAGACTTTATCCTTATATATTCAAGGTAGTAGTATTTATTGTTAATGTTCTTAACATATATTTTTGTTTGCTTTAAGGATTTCAATATTTTTGCCATACAGCGGGCTTATCCTTTGCTCGCATAGATAAAAAGTTCTCAGCGGTATTTTATGAGAAGTTTTTTCAACACTCTAGGGGTGGAATAACATTTGTAACAATTTGCAGAGTTCATCAAAGTTAACACTTGTTGTGTTTCCAATTGTATCACAGCGTGGCGCCTCAAGGGATTATGGCTTCAGAGATTTTTTGTATGTACACACCTCCTGCTCACCTTGCTAGGCTGCCTATCGCAACTTAAGTAACACCACAAAGCTTATTTTACCTTGATTGCAGCTTATCTTCGGTCTCCGTATATAGAGAAAGTTACTCACTTGTGTTCTTTGTTTGTGAAATTCCGACCCTCAGCGAGTGGACCTTACTCAAAGTCGCTGTTGTTTTTCCGGTCTTTACTTTCGGTTAATCCAGCTTGTTCATGAAGGCTCAGCTGTAGCCCTCAGTTTGAATTTCTTGCAGCTACGTGCGTTTCATCCTTACTGGTTATTCGCATAGGGCTTCGTCCGGCTTCATTTCTTTCTGGTCCTAATGCCGACCTTTTATTTGATTCTGAATCTGTTCCGCCCATAAGGTGAAATAAATATTTACATATTGCTTCATTTTATAACATTGTATCTTACTATTGCGAGGATTCCTTTATACATCTTTGTTGTTGTAACAACCTTTAATAGACCATTTTCCAAATATACAATAATTGTTAATTTTACATATGTATGACTGGCAAAATACTTTCATTTTTATATACAGTTATCTCATATATAACATCATAATCGATGAAGAATTTATTCTCAATTTTGTTCAAGACACCATTGGTGAAGATTTTTATAATTCCATGTATTTTATAACTTTTGGGAAATGCAAACATAAATTTAAATAACTCCTTTTATTGTTATTTTTGATAAGTTACTGAAAGGTTGGGTTAAAGATAGAATTTTTCCTTTCTATTTAACTAGACAGTAATAATAAAAGGACTCTTTCCATTATTATTGAGTAGTGGGGGTTAACCCTTATTATTGTGATTTAATTTTCTTGAAGAAAAGGAGCATAATTTATTTCTTCATTTAATCCATATGGTTTCAAAGCTTTAAGATCATATATCCACTTACATTCCTTTTGAAGCAATATATTATCTAGGTTGCCACCCTTGCTGATATATCTACTTTTTCCAACCCCAGAAATTTCAGGGTTTCCTCATCACTGTTGTGAAATTGCTTAAAGTGTCTTGCTACACTACTGGTTTTTACTTTGTTAGAAATATCTCTTTTATGTTCCTTAATCCTTTCTTTCAATTCACGATAGGTTTTACCTACATAATATAGGGGGCAGCAACAATAGACTAAATATATAATTCCTTCACTTCTACAATTAATTCTTCCTTTTATTCTAAAGCTTTGACCACTTTTATCTACAAAGCAAGTGCCTTGTTGCATATTGCTACAAACTGAGCATTTATTGCATCTGTAATTTCCTTCCCTTGTTTGATGCTTTCCTAACCAATTGCTTTTAAATGTATCTATATAGTGGCTTTGAACCAGTTTATCCTTGAGGTTTGGAGCCCTTCTAGCTGACATTAGGGGTCTATCTCCCCCATAATTGATAATTTCCTTCTCTAGAGTTAAAATTGGCCAATGTTTGTTTAATATGGCTCTAATGTCCTGCCATTTATTATTATACATAGAAATAAATTTAATCTTATTGTCTTGGTTTATTTCTTTAGTCTTGTATAACAATTCTTCTCTATTTCTTTTGATGGCTGACACATATGCTTTTTTAAGTATATTATTAGAATATCCTCTTTTTCTAAATCTCTCTCTTAGGGAGCCAGCTTCTTCTTTGAATTTAGCTACATCTGAACAATTTCTACGATGTCTCAAATATTGTCCTTTTGGAATATTATTTATTAGGGAGGGTGGATGGTGGCTCTTGGCCATTAGTAAAGTATTTCCTGCCGTTTTTTTCCTGTAAGTACTGGTACATATTTTATTATTTTGTATGTTAATCCTTAAATCCAGGAAGGTTATTTCTGTCTTATTAGATTCATAAGTGAATTTAAGATTATAATTTTTTATGTTAATTTCTTTCATGAAATTTTTTAACATTACTTCTGTTCCTGACCAGAATAGTAGGATGTCATCTATGAAGCGAAGCCAGAGCTTGATATTATCCCCCTGGCTTCCCCCATAGATGACATCCTTTTCCCATTTTCCTAAATATAGGCAGGCATAGGTGGGGGCACAGCAAGTTCCCATTGCCGTGCCCCTCACCTGTTGAATCTCCAAATGTGAAGAAATTTCTTTCCAATACAAAACTCAAAAGTTTACTCACATATTTGGTGTGTTTTGAGAACAGATGGCCTCTTTGATCTAAGAAGTATTCACATGCCACTATACCTTTCTTATGTGGTATTGAAGAATAAAGTGACTCAACGTCTATTGCCACTAATATCCACTCATTCTCAAAACACATACCTTCAATGATTTTTAATACATCCTGAGTATCCTTTACATATGAAGGCAAATTTAGGAGACTGGGCCTAAGTATATAGTCAATGTATTATGATGCTTTTTCTGTTAAGGAACCTTGACCTGAAATTATTGGTCTACCTGGTGGTGGAACTATACCTTTATGGATTTTTGGTATTGTATAGAAAGTTGATAATTGGGAAATTTTACTCTTAAAAATTCCACTTCCTTTTTATTAAGTAAGCCTCCATCTTTGCCCTCCCCAATGAGTTTGTCTAATTCATCCTTATATGTTTCTGTTGGATTGGTTTTAAGAATCATATATTGCTTTCTTTCCAAAAGTTGTTTAGAACATTCTTTTACATAATCTGTAGTTCTTAGTACTACTACATTGCCGCCCTTATCGGCTGGCTTTATAGTAATTGTTTTATCATTTGACAAGGACTTTAATGCTTTTCTTTGTTCCTGTGTTAAATTATCATTAAATGCTGTTACTATGTTTAATTCATTAATATCAGCCTCAACTAATTTAACAAAATTATTCACACAAGCCACCTGTGAGAGTGCTGGCATGTGAGAAGAATTATTTCTAAGAGTGGTGTGTCCAATTTTTTGTTGTTCAGAGTTCATCTCCTCTGCTAATTCTTCTAACTGTGCTAAAGTTGCTCTGTCATGAATATCTAACATTTCAGTAGTATTTGTATTCTTAGTGCTAAAGACCTTTTTCAGGACTATTTTTCTGGCAAACATATGGACATCTTTTACTATTTCAAATTTGTTACATCTGTTTGTCGGTACAAAGTTTAGTCCTTTTTCTAATACTTTAATTTCACTTGTTGATAAGATTCTATCGGATAGATTTATTATGTCTGTATTTATTTCTGCACTTGCTGGTTCCTCAATGGGTATCTCTGTTGTTTTTCTGTAGAATCCTCTCTTGTGTTTTTGTCCCCCTCTCCTTGTCTTGTTCTTCTTCTCCTGAATAAAAAACCTCTTCTATTGTAATTCCCTCTTCTCCTAGAGTTATCTAATGGTGTACCTGAAGTATCTGATTCTGAACTACTTGATTGTAAATTGTTATACTCATATACTATTCCTTCCTGGTAATCCCCCCAATCTCTTTGGAATTTTCTTTTTTTCCTATACTTTATTTCTTCATGGATTTTTTCCAACTGTCTACGATATTCTTCTAGACTTTCCCATTTCTTTAATTTTAATTCTAGTTCTTTTATCTCATTTTCTATTTTTAGTTTCCTTAATTCATTTTCACCCAGCATTAATTTCATCCAATTCAATGAACATTCATTTGCATATTCCTCCCATTTTTGTTTAAAATTCTCTGTTAAAGGATCATTTAGATTAGTTCCTGGTCTTTTTCTAATTCTGAGACCTCTTGGTATCATTTTTGCTTCTGTATATTTTGTTAAACTTGAAATTTCCCATCTTAGTTTCTGTTCTTTTAGCAGTTTCTGTTTATACTCTTTAAATGATTTATATATATTATCTGTAACATTTGAATCCCTATTTTCAGTGGATATATCTGATGTAGAAAATGTTTCTGCCATATCATATTCCCATTCTTGTTCATTAAAGAATGCCAAGAGTGTTAATAATAAGAGGCAGTGCGAACCGGATAATTTCAAAACTTATTTATTTTGATCCCCTTAAGGGATCTTTCAAATCTAGATTGCACACTTCTAAAATATAGTCACCCATATTAAAAAGGGATCAAATTAAGATGGCATTCTTTAATGAACAAGAATGGGAATATGATATGGCAGAAACATTTTCTACATCAGATATATCCACTGAAAATAGGGATTCAAATGTTACAGATAACATATATAAATCATTTAAAGAGTATAAACAGAAACTGCTAAAAGAACAGAAACTAAGATGGGAAATTTTAAGTTTAACAAAATATACAGAAGCAAAAATTATACCAAGAGGTCTCAGAATTAGAAAAAGACCAGGAACTAATCTAAATGATCCTTTAACAGAGAATTTTAAACAAAAATGGGAGGAATATGCAAATGAATGTTCATTGAATTGGATGAAATTAATGCTGGGTGAAAATGAATTAAGGAAACTAAAAATAGAAAATGAGATAAAAGAACTAGAATTAAAATGAAAGAAATGGGAAAGTCTAGAAGAATATCATAGACAGTTGGACTTAGTCCAAATGGAAGTTAGAAAAATCCATGAAGAAATAAAGTATAGGGAAAAAAGAAAATTCCAAAGAGATTGGGGGGATTACCAGGAAGGAAAAGTATATGAGTATACCAATTTACAATCAAGTAGTTCAGAATCAGATACTTCAGGTACACCATTAGATAACTCTAGGAGAAGAGGGAATTACAATAGAAGAGGTTTTTTATTCAGGAGAAGAAGAACAAGACAAGGAGAGGGGGACAAAAACACAAGAGAGGATTCTACAGAAAAACAACAGAGATACCCATTGAGGAACCAGCAAGTGCAGAAATAAATACAGACATAATAAATCTACCCAATAGTATCTTATCAACAAGTGAAATTAAAGTATTAGAAAAAGGACTAAACTTTGTACCGACAAACAGATGTAACAAATTTGAAATAGTAAAAGATGTCCATATGTTTGCCAGAAAAATAGTCCTGAAAAAGGTCTTTAGCACTAAGAATACAAATACTACTGAAATGTTAGATATTCATGACAGAGCAACTTTAGCACAGTTAGAAGAATTAGCAGAGGCGATGAACTCTGAACAACAAAACATTGGACACACCACTCTTAGAAATAATTCTTCTCACATACCAGCACTCTCACAGGTGGCTTGTGTGAATAATTTTGTTAAATTAGTTGAGGCTGATATTAATGAATTAAACATAGTAACAGCATTTAATGATAATTTAACACAGGAACAAAGAAAAGCATTAAAGTCCTTGTCAAATGATAAAACAATTACTATAAAGCCAGCCGATAAGGGTGGCAATGTAGTAGTACTAAGAACTACAGATTATGTAAAAGAATGTTCTAAACAACTTTTGGAAAGAAAGCAATATATGATTCTTAAAACCAATCCAACAGAAACATATAAGGATGAATTAGAAAAACTCATTGGGGAGGGCAAAGATGGAGGCTTACTTAATAAAAAGGAAGTGGAATTTTTAAGAGTAAAATTTCCCAAATTATCAACTTTCTATACAATACCAAAAATCCATAAAGGTATAGTTCCACCACCAGGTAGACCAATAATTTCAGGTCAAGGTTCCTTAACAGAAAAAGCATCATAATACATTGACTATATACTTAGGCCCAGTCTCCTAAATTTGCCTTCATATGTAAAGGATACTCAGGATGTATTAAAAATCATTGAAGGTATGTGTTTTGAGAATGAGTGGATATTAGTGGCAATAGACGTTAAGTCACTTTATTCGTCAATACCACATAAGAAAGGTATAGTGGCATGTGAATACTTCTTAGATCAAAGAGGCCATCTGTTCTCAAAACACACCAAATATGTGAGTAAACTTTTGAGTTTTGTATTGGAAAGAAATTTCTTCACATTTGGAGGTAAATTTTATCAACAGGTGAGGGGCACGGCAATGGGAACTTGCTGTGCCCCCACCTATGCCTGCCTATATTTAGGCAAATGGGAAAAGGATGTCATCTATGGGGGAAGCCAGGGGGATAATATCAAGCTCTGGCTTCGCTTCATAGATGACATCCTACTATTCTGGTAAGGAACAGAAGTAATGTTAAAACATTTCATGAAAGAAATTAACATAAATAATTATAATCTTAAATTCACTTATGAATCTAATAAGACAGAAATAACCTTCCTGAATTTAAGGATTAACATACAAAATAATAAAATATGTACCAGTACTTACAGGAAAAAAATGGCAGGAAATACTTTACTAATGGCCAAGAGCCACCATCCACCCTCCCTAATAAATAATATTCCAAAAGGACAATATTTGAGACATCGTAGAAATTGTTCAGATGTATCTAAATTCAAAGAAGAAGCTGGCTCCCTAAGAGAGAGATTTAGAAAAAGAGGATATTCTAATAATATACTTAAAAAAGCATATGTGTCAGCCATCAAAAGAAATAGAGAAGAATTGTTATACAAGACTAAAGAAATAAACCAAGACAATAAGATTAGATTTATTTCAACGTATAATAATAAATGACAGGACATTAGAGCCATATTAAACAAACATTGGCCAATTTTAACTCTAGAGAAGGAAATTATCAATTATGGGGGAGATAGACCCCTAATGTCAGCTAGAAGGGCTCCAAACCTCAAGGATAAACTGGTTCAAAGCCACTATATAGATACATTTAAAAGCAATTGGTTAGGAAAGCATCAAACAAGGGAAGGAAATTACAGATGCAATAAATGCTCAGTTTGTAGCAATATGCAACAAGGCACTTGCTTTGTAGATAAAAGTGGTCAAAGCTATAGAATAAAAGGAAGAATTAATTGTAGAAGTGAAGGAATTATATATTTAGTCTATTGTTGCTGCCCCCTATATTATGTAGGTAAAACCTATCGTGAATTGAAAGAAAGGATTAAGGAACATAAAAGAGATATTTCTATAAAAGCAAAAACCAGTAGTGTAGCAAGACACTTTAAGCAATTTCACAACAGTGATGAGGAAACCCTGAAATTTCTGGGGTTGGAAAAAGTAGATATATCAGCAAGGGTGGCAACCTAGATAATATATTGCTTCAAAAGGAATGTAAGTGGATATATGATCTTAAAGCTTTGAAACCATATGGATTAAATGAAGAAATAAATTATGCTCCTTTTCTTCAAGAAAATTAAATCACAATAATAAGGGTTAACCCCCACTACTCAATAATAATGGAAAGAGTCCTTTTATTATTACTGTCTAGTTAAATAGAAAGGAAAAATTCTATCTTTAACCCAACCTTTCAGTAACTTATCAAAAATAACAATAAAAGGAGTTATTTAAATTTATGTTTGCATTTCCCAAAAGTTATAAAATACATGGAATGATAAAAATCTTCACCAATGGTGTCTTAAACAAAATTGAAAATAAATTCTTCATCGATTATCATGTTATATATGAGATAACTGTATATAAAAATGAAAGTATTTTGCCAGTCATACATATGTAAAATTAACAATTATTGTATATTTGGAAAATGGTCTATTAAAGGTTGTTACAACAACAAAGATGTATAAAGGAATCCTCGCAATAGTAAGATACAATGTTATAAAATGAAGCAATATGTAAATATTTATTTCACCTTATGGGCGGAACAGATTCAGAATCAAATAAAAGGTCGGCATTAGGACCAGAAAGAAATTAAGCCGGACGAAGCCCTATGCGAATAACCAGTAAGGGTGAAACGCGCGTAGCTGCAAGAAATTCAAACTGAGGGCTACAGCTGAGCCTTCATGAACAAGCTGGATTAACCGAAAGTAAAGACCGGAAAAACAACAGCGACTTTTGAGTAAGGTCCACTCGCTGAGGGTCGGAATTTCACAAACAAAGAAGACAAGTGAGTAACTTTCTCTATATACGGAGACCGAAGACAAGCTGCATTCAAGGTAAAATAAGCTTTGTGGTGTTACTTAAGTTGCGATAGGCAGCCTAGCAAGGTGAGCAGGAGGTGTGTACATTCTTGTTTAAGTATTACAATATATATATATATATATATTTATACAGATGTATATATATATATAATATATATATATATATATATGTGTGTGTGTGTGTGTGTGCGTGTGTGTGTGTAAAAAAGAAGTGGCAACCATATAAAGCGCTATATGCAGACACACAGAATTTACTAACGCCTAGATTTAGAGTTCTGCGTTAGGCGTCAAAAGCAATGTTAAGGGGTCCTAACGCTGCTTTTGGCCGTCCGCTGGTATTTAGAGTCAGGCAGGAAAGGGTCTACCGCTTACTTTCAAGCCGCAACTTTTCCATACCGCAGATCCCCTTAGGCCAATTGCGTATCCTATCTTTTCAATGGGATCTTCCTAACGCCGGTATTTAGAGTCTTGGCTGAAGTGAGCAGTAGATCCTCTACCGACAAGACTCCAGCCGCAGAAAAAAGTCAGTGGTTAAGAGCTTTATGGGCTAACACCGGTTTATAAAGCTCTTAACTACAGTGCTCTAAAGTACACTAACACCCATAAACTACCTATGTACCCCTAAACCGAGGCCCCCCACATCGCCGCCACTATAATAAAAATTTTTAACCCCTAATCTGCCGACCGCACACCGCCGTCATCTACATTATCCCTATGAACCCCTAATCTGCTGCCCCTAACATCGCCAACACCTATATTATATTTATTACCCCCTAATCTGCCCCCCCCAACGTCGCAGCTACCTTACTACACTTATTAACCCCTAATCTGCCGACCGGACCTCGCCGCCACTATAATAAATGTATTAACCCCTAAACCGCCGCACTCCCGCCTAGCAAACCCTATAATAAATAGTATTAACCCCTAATCTGTCCTCCCTAACATCGCCGCCACCTAACTTCAAGTATTAACCCCTAATCTGCCGACCAGACCTCGCCGCTACTCTAATAAATGTATTAACCCCTAAAGCTAAGTCTAACCCTAACCCTAACACCCCCCTAAATTAAATATAATTTTAATCTAACAAAATAAATTAAATCTTATTAACTAAAGTATTCCTATTTAAAACTAAATACTTACCTGTAAAATAAACCATAATATAGCTACAATATAACGTATAATTATATTGTAGCTATTTTAGGATTTATATTTATTTTACAGGCAAATTTGTATTTATTTTAACTAGGTACAATAGCTATTAAATAGTTATTAACTATTTAATAGCTACCTAGTTAAAATAATTACAAAATGACCTGTAAAATAAATCCTAACCTAAGTTACAATTAAACCTAACACTACACTATCAATAAATTAATTAAATAAATTACCTACAATTACATACAATTAAATAAACTAAACTTAATTACAAAAAAACAACAACACTAAATTACAAAAAATAAAAAAAGATTACAAGAATATTAGGCTAATTACACCTACTCTAAGCCCCCTAATAAAATAAAAAAGCCCCCCAAAATAATAAAGGTCCCTACCCTATTCTAAATTAAAAAGTAACCAGCTCTTTTACCAGCCCTTAAAAGGGCTTTTTGCAAGGCATGCCCCAAAGTAATCAGCTCTTTTGCCTGTAAAAAAAAATACAACCCCCCCAACATTAAAACCCACCACCCACATACCCCTACTCTAACCCAAACCCCCCTTAAATAAACCTAACACTACCCCCCTGAAGATCTCCCTACCTTGAGTCGTCTTCACCCAGCCGGGCCGAAGTCTTCATCCGATGGGGCATAAGAGGACATCCAGAACGGCAGAAGTCTTCATCCTATCCGGGCAGAAGAGGACATCCGGACCGGCAGACATCTTCATCCAAGCGGCATCTTCTATCTTCATCCATCCGACGAGGAGCAGCTCCATCTTCAAGACCTCCGGCGTGGAACATCCTTCTTCCCCGACGACTACCCGATGAATGAAGGTTCCTTTAAGTGACGTCATCCAAGATGGCGTCCATCGAATTCCGATTGGCTGATAGGATTCTATCAGCCAATCGGAATTAAGGTAGGAAAAATCTGATTGGCTGATCGGAACAGCCAATAGAATGCAAGCTCAATCTGATTGGATCAGCCAATCGGATTGAACTTGAATCTGATTGGCTGATTCAATCAGCCAATCAGATTTTTCCTACCTTAATTCCGATTGACTGATAGAATCCTATCAGCCAATCGGAATTCGAGGGACGCCATCTTGGATGACGTCACTTAAAGGAACCTTCATTCATCGGGGAAGAAGGATGTTCCGCGCCGGAGGTCTTGAAGATGGAGCCGCTCCTCGTCGGATGGATGAAGATAGAAGATGCCGCTTGGATGAAGATGTCTGCCAGTCCGGATGTCCTTTTCTGCCCGGATAGGATGAAGACTTCTGTCGGTCTGGATGTCCTCTTCTGCCCCATCGGATGAAGACTTCGGCCCGGCTGGGTGAAGACGACTCAAGGTAGGGAGATCTTCAGGAGGGTAGTGTTAGGTTTATTTAAGGGGGGTTTGGGTTAGAGTAGGGATATGTGGGTGGTGGGTTTTAATGTTGGGGGGGTTGTATTTTTTTTTTACAGGCAAAAGAGCTGATTACTTTGGGGCATGCCCCGCAAAAAGCCCTTTTAAGGGCTGGTAAAAGAGCTGGTTACTTTTTAATTTAGAATAGGGTAGGGACCTTTATTATTTTGGGGGTCTTTTTTATTTTATTATGGGGCTTAGAGTAGGTGTAATTAGCCTAATATTCTTGTAATCTTTTTTTATTTTTTGTAATTTAGTGTTTTTTTGCTTTTGTAATCTAGTTTAGTTTATTTAATTGTATGTAATTGTAGGTAATTTATTTAATTAATTTATTGATAGTGTACAATATACAATATAATTATTTGTTATATTGTAGCTATATTAGGGTTTATTTTACAGGTAAGTATTTAGTTTTAAATAGGATTACTTTAGTTAATAAGGTTTAATTTATTTCGTTAGATTAAAATTATATTTAATTTAGGGGGGTGTTAGGGTTAGACTTAGCTTTAGGGGTTAATACATTTATTAGAGTAGCGGCGAGGTCCGGTCGGCAGATTAGGGTTTAATACTTGAAGTTAGGTGGCGGCGACGTTGGGGGGGGGGGCAGATTAGGAGTTAATACTATTTATTATAGGGTTTGCGAGGCGGGAGTGCGGTGGTTTAGGGGTTAATAACTTTATTAGAGTAGAGACGAGGTCCGGTCGGCAGATTAGGGGTTAATAAGTGTAGGTAAGATAGTGGCGACATTGGGGGGGCAGATTAGGGGTTAATAAATATAATATAGGGGTCGGCGATGTTGGGGGCAGCAGATTAGGGGTTCATAGGGATAATGTAGGTTGCGGCGGTGTCCGGAGCGGCAGATTAGGGGTTAATAGTATAATGCAGGTGTCAGCGATATCGGGGGCGGAAGATTAGGGGTTAATAAGTGTAAGGTTAGGTGCAGACTTAGAAAGTGTTTCCCCATAGGAAACAATGGGGCTGCGTTGGGAGCTTAACGCTGCTTTTTTGCAGGTGTTAGGTTTTTTTTTCATCCCAAACTGCCCCATTGTTTCCTATGGGGATATCGTGCACGAGCACGTTTTTCCAGCTTACCGCTACCGTAAGCAACGCTGGTATTGAGGGTTGAAGTGGCGGTAAATTAGGCTCAACGCTCCCTTTTTGGCGCCTAACGCAACGCCTCTGACAACTCTAAATACCAGCGTTGTCTTAAGGGTGCGTTGAGAAAAAAAAGCTGCGGTAGCTACGCGGGTCTTTACCGACAAAACTCTAAATCTAGGCGTAGGTTTTTTTTCATCCCAAACTGCCCCATTGTTTCCTATGGGGATATTGTGCACGAGCACATTTTTCCAGCTTACCGCTACCGTAAGCAACGCTGGTATTGAGGGTTGAAGTGGCGGTAAATTAGGCTCAACGCTCCCTTTTTGGAGCCTAACGTAGCGCCTCAGACAACTCTAAATACCAGCGTTGTCTTAAGGGTGCGTTGGGAAAAAAAAGCTGCGTTAGCTACGCGGGTCTTTACTGACAAAACTCTAAATCTAGGCGTAAGATAACAATATTGTGCAAAATATGACTAGAATGCGATGGTATGCAAATAATACTGGTATGCAAATAATACTATAGCGCTCAGTGAGTTCAAATACACAGAGATAAATTAATAAATATGCAGCTCTGTCAAATAAAACGCCCATAGTACAATAAACAGTTCCTGCAATAACGTGTCCAATTTCTCCCCCAAGGGGGTATACTAACAGTGTTCCACCTCAATCCTATGAGGTAAGTTTTGAGTGTGAGTCAGATGGCCGCTTTTGGATATCCCCACCTCTGGATCTGTATTTGTTGAGTGCATCCAGTGATAGTGCAACACCATTTCAGTATGTATACAGAAATAAAATGTGTGTGAATAGTAAAAGTGCACACTCACATTAAAAAACCCCAATGATGGGACTTCCGGTGGGCCGTGAACCAAGATGGCCACAAGTTTGTTTAGTTTGTGAGGCTCTGACCATAAACTCTCCTTTATAGATATTTTATGTGGCATAATCTGCAGCCATCCATATAATCCTTAACAGTATTGCTATTCGGAAACTGAAGGGATCAAGAATTACATCACTTGGCCCCGCCATGAAGTCGGTAAAAGATTTGGAAATTGTGCGAGGTGTTCCGAAGTGGATAGAAACCTACTGCATTATACACGCTCTAATACTGCACAAATTAATACTGCTATTCTAATAGAAGATTGCCAGATGGGAGGACATACTATCTGCCTTGAAAGCCCTACTGCTTCCAGCGCTTACTAAATTGGACAAAGCAATGCAGCGTCTGCTGGCAGAGACGCAAGCTCTCAAATCTCCATCTTTATCTGCTGAGCTCCATCTTCTGCCAGAGATACTGCACCACGAGGCGGCTAATGCGACTTTGACACTGATACTCCCTGGACAAGAAGAGAAATGACAGGGAGTGGAGGATACCATGGAGCTCTTTAAGACAACGCAGTTATTTACCGTTCCCAATATACAAGAAGCAGTTATCGCATATATGAAAAGACCACCTGGGAGAGCTGTGGTCAATCATGGAGGTGTGCTGGACAGGGATCATTATAATCGCCTAACGAAAGATCATTCCCCTCTGAGACATCAAGCTAACCAATCTCTCTCGGTACTTCTGAGATGGCATATCCGGCTAGGTGATGGGGACCTGCAGGAGACTGATATAGCTTCACCCGTCCTACATGTGCGAATGCCGTATTATCAGCCTACCACAAATCGTAGTGGAGTCGGTTAACCAGAGAGTGGATCTCTTGCCGATTGAGGATTTCCCTGGATGATGGTTATGTACAGTGTAATCTCACTTTGACTACTTAGTTTTAAAGGTTCCTTATCACAACTCTCCATATACTTTAATCAGTGTTTCCTTGGCTATGCTTTAATCCCTTGGTGTGTACTTATGGATGTTATACTATGGCAATGGTTAATTTCTGTTATAAAATCCCGTAAGACTGTCTTGTAAATAGCTAAGAAAACATTTTTTATTTTTTTTCCTGTATCGGTTTGCTGATTATCGAGATATTTTTGTAGACAATGCCATATTCTCAATGTAAGGTCCAAGTGTCACTAGTGAACTCACTACAGGAAAACTATCTATAAATACTCAGTGAATTTCATACTTTAGGCAGGAGTACTGTATACCAATAATAACACTTCACTTTGTGGATCAATGTCTAATGGCCTTTGTGATGAGAGTGGGAAGTGACTTCACTGGATGGGGGCATGGTTTAGGGCCGTTATTGTCTATGTCGCAGTTACCAAGTTAGATGTGTTGTGCAAGCTGTATACGTCTATGCTCTGCAATAAAATAGTGTTGTACCTTCTATGCTGTGTCCTGCATCTTATGACATGGTGTCAGAAGTACTTGCCTGCGTTTCTGTTTCCTGATTAATGACGATGTCGAAGTTTACCCCACCTGAGCCTTTTGATTTCTCTCAGCTTGCAGCTTGGCCCACATGGCGTCAGCAGTTTCAACGCTTCAGGATTGCTTCCAAGCTGGACAAGGAGAGCGGTGAAGTACAAGTTAATTCTCTCTTATACTCTATGGGGAAAGATGTGGAGCCAGTGTTCAATGCCTTTACTTTCCAAGAAGGGGAAGAATTTGACTTTGAAATAGTTATGAATAAACTCAGTGCCCACTTTGTACCCAAAAGAAATGTGATTCATGAGAGGGCTTGTTTTCACAAATGTGCTCAGCGTGTGGGAGAATCTGTGGAGTCATTTGTGCGCAGCCTGTATGAACTAGCTGAATTCTGTGAGTTTAGTGTTGCTAAAGAGGAACAAATCAGAGACAGAATAGTCATAGGAATTGCAGATGCTGAAGTCTCACTGAAGCTACAGTTGGAGGCTGATTTAACATTGGATGGGGCTATTAGAATGGCCCACCACAGTGAACTGGTGAAAAAGCAAAGTGCTGATCTGAGGTCTGAGAGTATTGTGGATGAAGTGCAGCAGTTCAGGAGAGCTGCTAGTGAAAGGCACAGTGTGAGCGGAAGATAGACCCAGAAGCGGATGGGTGCAGCATGCTCGCTGCACGCAGTGTAACAGAGTGTCATATGCCCTGCTAAAGAAAAAAGATGTTGAAAATGTAACCGAATGGGCCATTTTGAAGTGGTGTGTAAAACTGAATACATTAAAGAGATGCAGGTGGATAGTGACCAGGAGGGTCAAGAATTGTCCTTTGTTGGGTCTGTTGTTGAACGGCCTGGTTCAGATGAAGATTGGCGGGTTACTCTTACTGTAATGGGAGCCAAAGTTGCCTTTAAGATTGACACAGGAGCAGACATCACTGTTATATCCCTTGCAGCATTCATAAAACTGCCTCGACGGCCTCAGCTGGCGAAAGTTACAACAAAAGTTCATAGTCCTGGTGGCCGCATCGATTGTGCTGGGAAATTTCTTGCCAGCTGTGAGTACAACCAGAGGAAATTCACCATGTGGGTACATGTGATTAGAGTAAATAAAAAGAGAGAAGCGCTCAACCTGGGAACGAACAATAGCATAATAGCTTGCTCTATGACTAGTTACCACCCAAGAAGCATCCTCTTTTTGCTCAACATGTGCCTTTCACAGAGAAGAACTTTCCTGAAGCATATCAGTCTGATCCTGACTTCACAGTACAGTCCAGCCCAGCCCCGAAAATACCAGGCAATCCCTCTCTGAACGAGAGAAACAGCAAAACCCCAGACGTACGTTTTGGCCTATTGTGGGCCTCGTCAGTGAGGTGCAGCTATATCCCTCTAGGCACACTGAGCAACGGGTCCACATCTGGATTCCCGCATCACACTTAGGGAGACTTCCCAAAATGTCATAATTTGCATAAATAAAAAGAGAGAAGCGCTCAACCTGGGAACGAACAATAGCATAATAGCTTGCTCTATGGCTAGTTACCACCCAAGAAGCAGCCTCTTTTTGCTCAACATGTGCCTTTCACATAGATCTGACTGATATGCTTCCGGAAAGTTTTTCTCTGTGAAAGGCACATGTTGAGCAAAAAGAGGCTGCTTCTTGGGTGGTAACTAGCCATAGAACAAGCTATTATGCTATTGTTCGTTTCCAGGTTGAGCGCTTCTCTTTTTTATTTATGCAAATTATAACATTTTGGGAAGTCTCCCTAAGTGTGATGCAAGAATCCAGACGTGGACCCGTTGCTCAGTGTGCCTAGATGGATATGACTGCACCTCACTGACGAGGCCCACAATAGGCCGAAACGTACGTCTGGGGTTTTGCTGTTTCTCTCGTTCAAAGAAGGATTGCATGGTATTTCAGGGCTGGACTGTACTGTGAAGTCAGGATCAGACTGATATGCTTCAGGAAAGTTTTTCTCTGTGAAAGGCACATGTTGAGCAAAAAGAGGCTGCTTCTTGGGTGGTAACTAGCCATAGAACAAGCTATTATGCTATTGTTCTTTTCCAGGTTGAGCGCTTCTCTCTTTTTATTTATGCAAATTATGACATTTTGGGAAGTCTCCCTAAGTGTGATGCGGGAATCCAGACGTGGACCCGTTGCTCAGTGTGCCTAGAGGGATATGGCTGCACCTCATTGACGAGGCCCACAATAGGCCGAAACATACGTCTGGGGTTTTGCTGTTTCTCTCGTTCAGAGAAGGATTGCCTGGTATTTCGGGGCTGGACTGTACTGTGAAGTCAGGATCAGACCGATATGCTTCAGGAAAGTTTTTCTCTGTGAAAGGCAGATTTTGAGCAAAAAGAGGCTGCTTCTTGGGTGGTAACTAGCCATAGAACAAGCTATTATGCTATTGTTCATTTCCAGGTTGAGCGCTTCTCTCTTTTTATTTATACATGTGATTAGAGGTCAGTGTGTTAACAACCTATTGAGCAGAAAAGCAGGCTATGGTTTGAGCCTGGTCGCCAGAGTGAATGAGATTTCAGAAGACAAGTTTGGTGAATTGGGCCTACTGAATTCCAACCCAGTCCAAATATCACTTAAAGGTTACGCAGTCCCATACAGCATTACTACTCCTCGTAGAATTCCGTTCCCGCTCATGCCTCAAGTGGAGAAAGAACTTCTGCGTATGAAGAATATGGGAGTCATTGAAGAGGTTGTTGAAGCAACTGACTGGTGTGCCCCCATTGTGCCTGTTGCAAAGAAAAACGGGAAGGTACGCATCTGCATAGACTTGAAAAGGCTGAATGAGGCAGTGAAGAGAGAGAGATATGTGCTGCCGACACTTGAAGACATAGCTCCGAAATTGGCTGGGGCGAAGTTCTTCTCTACACTGGATGCTTCCAGCAGCTTCTGGCAGATACCTCTAGATCCAAAGTGCCGCAAACTGACTACCTTCATAACACCGGTAGGTCAGTTTTGCTTCTGCAGACTCCCCTTCGGGATATCCTCTGCTCCTGAAATCTTTCAAAGAGAGATGAGTTCTCTCCTAAGGGACCACAAGGGCACGGCAGTCGTCATGGACGACATTTTTGTGTATGGTTCTACATTGGAAGAACATGATCAGCGATTGAGCTGTGTGCTGCAGACCATTAGAGAGTCCGGGCTGAAATTAAATAAGGAGCAATGCCATTTTAGAAAAGCTGAGTTATGTTACTTTGGGCATATCATCAATGGGGATGGCATCAAGCCGGACCTGATAAAATCCGTGCTATTGAACAGATGAAAAGTCCTTCTGATGTACATGAGCTGAGACAAATATTGGGCCTTGTAAATTATGTGGGCAGGTTCCTTCCAGATTTATCCACAATACTACACCCTATCACAGAGTTGCTAAAGAAAGATGTTGCCTGGGTCTAGGGACCTTCACAGGAAGAATCCTTTGTGCAGGTCAAGTCCCTGATGGGGTCTGCCCCAGTGTTGGGGTTCTATAACCCTTCCAAAAAGACTGTGGTTAGTGCTGATGCGAGCAGTTATGGGTTAGGGGCCGCCCTCCTGCATTTGAATGAGAACAAACTACAGCCCATCGCCTACTGTTCCCGTACACTGACGGCTGCTGAGGAAGTACGCCCAAATTGAGAAAGAGTGCCTGGCTGCAGTTTGGGCCTGTGAGCACATCCAGCATTACCTAGTGGGTTTAGAGAAATTTAGTCTGGAGACTGACCATAAACCGCTAGTCCCTCTAATCAACTCCTATGATATTGACAAAACACCCCTAAGATGCCAGAAACTTCTGATGAGGCTGCTCAGGTTCAACGTTCAGGCAGTGCATGTGCCGGGGAAACAACTGGTAGTGGCAGATACACTTTCCAGGCTCCCGCTGGCTGCTGCTGAAGAATCTTCAACGGAATGACTACTATTCCAGGTATTTGGAGATGGCACCCTTGAATGAGATCACAAGTCAAGCCGTTATCACTCGTCTCAAGAGCTTGTTCGCCCAGTGGGGCATACCAATGGAGTTAGTGATAACGGAATGCAGTTTGCTTCCACAGAGTTCAGTTCTTTCAGCAATTAATATGATTTTGTCCATTCTATGTCGAGTCCACATTACCCGCAGGCCAATGGAATGGCTGAAAGGGCATTTCAAACAACAAAGTTCATTTTGAAGCAATCTGAGCCGTACCTAGCCCTCTTGTCCTATAGGGCAACTCCCATTAAAGCCACAGGTTTTAGCCCGGCACAGCTGATGCTAGCTCTGTTCCTCGGGACGAGGTCCTTAGGAGGGATGAAGAGGCTAAAAGGGGCTATCGATTCTTCTACGACAGGAAACACTCTGTGAGGCCCTTGCAGGAGCTGAATGTGGGGCAAAGTGTCAGAGTTAAACTGGATGATGAGAAGAAATGGAAGACGCCTGCTACGGTAATTGGATGTTCTCCAGAACCAAGGTCTTATGTAGTCCTTACTGATGGAGGAACAGTCACACGTCGAAATCGAAAACATCTTCAGCCAGTACCTGAGAGTTTGGGACTGGACGCCTCAGTACCACTGCTGGTGGAATCCCCTGTTTTAAGAGGAGTGCCTTCCCCTCAGCAAGATCACAGCGGGGATACTTCTTTGCTTCCAGCAGACTCTCAATCACCTTGTTCTGTATCAGAGGACAGTTCATGTAAAATGACATCAAGTGGAAGGGTGGTGAAACTTCCAGCCCGATATCGGGATTAGCACTAGTTAGAGCAGTGACCGGAGGTATGGGCAAAATAATCCCATGGTCACTGTGGACTAGGGTAGTCTACCCCGATGTTCAAGTCAGGATTGTATTTCATGTTGTTTATATATATATATATTCTCTTTAACTTGTTATTTGTTGTATACTAAACAAAACTATTTCTGTATGCTTCTTGTATACCTTGTTATGTGATGTATTCAAAGAAAAAAAAAATGTATGCTTTGTCCTTTGAAAAGGGGGAAGATGTGATGAGAGTGGGAAGTGACGTCAACGGATGGGGGCGTGGTTTAGAGCCGTTATTGTCTATGTCGCAGTTACCAAGTTAGATGTGTTGTGCAAGCTGTATACTTCTATGCTCTGCAATAAAATAGCATTGTACCTTATATGCCGTGTCCTGCATCTTATGACAGCCTTCTTACAATCTTCCATACAAAAAAAAGAGAAAATTGGTGAATAACAAACTCCCTAAGCTACAATCTACTATTAGAGGCTGAACCACACACTCCCCTTTCTGTAACACTATATTGAGTCTGACATAGTAGCTTACACATGCTTCCTTTTAATCAAAACTTTATACAGTTCCATAATAATTTGTCTGTAGGGTTGAGATATTCGAAATACAACATATGCTAAACCCTAAAATGTATATAATATGGGCTAAACCCTAAAATGTATATACTATGGGCTAACTTGTCACGCACCTTAACTAGGAACCTTGCCCATGGAGCTTCCGCTCTCTTAATACCTTCAGCGACGCAGGGAAGGAACCACGCTTTTAAACAGTTGTTTGAAAGTTTTGTTGATTTAGCTACTTTAGTTTGTTAATCTCACTTTGATTATTTAGCTTTCAGGGCTAAGTATCACAAACCTCCTTGTACCATAACCAAAGTTCCCTTAGCGCCGCGTTAATCCCAGGGTATGGTACTTATGGTTGCTAGCTTGCTATGTTATGGCAATGGTGTTCTGTAATACTATATTGAGACAGACATAATAGTTAGTATATGATCTACTTTCACTGAAATTTATACTCAGTTTCATAGCAATCTATCTGATTCATCCAGATAATACAACCTTTACTCGGTATAGCATAGACTGACTCCTAAAAATATATATACTAAGGGTAAACACATCATACACTTTAACTCTTACAGGGAGCTTCTACTCTTTTAATATTTACAGCAGCGCATTGAAAGCACCACATTTTTTAACTATTGTTTCTTTCATGTAATTAGCAAGAGTCCATGAGCTAGTGACGTATGGGATATACATTCCTACCAGGAGGGGCAAAGTTTCCCAAACCTCAAAATGCCTATAAATACACCCCTCACCACACCCACAAATCAGTTTTTACAAACTTTGCCTCCTATGGAGGTGGTGAAGTAAGTTTGTGCTAGATTCTACGTTGATATGCGCTCCGCAACAGGTTGGAGCCCGGTTTTCCTCTCAGCATGCAGTGAATGTCAGAGGGATGTGAGGAGAGTATTGCCTATTTGAATGCAATGATCTCCTTCTACGGGGTCTATTTCATAGGTTCTCTGTTATCGGTCGTAGAGATTCATCTCTTACCTCCCTTTTCAGATCGACGATATACTCTTATATATATACCATTACCTCTGCTGATTTTCGTTTCAGTACTGGTTTGGCTTTCTACAACATGTAGACGAGTGTCCTGGGGTAAGTAAGTCTTATTTTCTGTGACACTCTAAGCTATGGTTGGGCGCTTTTTTTATAAAGTTCTAAATATATGTATTCAAACATTTATTTGCCTTGACTCAGGATGTTCAACATTCCTTATTTTCAGACAGTCAGTTTCATATTTGGGATAATGCATTTGAATCAATCATTTTTTCTTACCTTAAAAAATTTGACTTTTTCCATGTGGGCTGTTAGGCTCACGGGGGCTGAAAATGCTTCATTTTATTGCGTCATTCTTGGCGCAGACTTTTTTGGCGCAAAAAATCTTTTCTGTTTCCGGCGTCATACGTGTCGCCGGAAGTTGCGTCATTTTTTGACGTTCTTTTGTGCCAAAAATGTCGGCGTTCCGGATGTGGCATCATTTTTGGCGCCAAAAGCATTTAGGCGCCAAATAATGTGGGCGTCTTATTTGGCGCTAAAAAAATATGGGCGTCGCTTTTGTCTCCACATTATTTAAGTCTCATTTTTCATTGCTTCTGGTTGCTAGAAGCTTGTTCTTTGGCATTTTTTCCCATTCCTGAAACTGTCATTTAAGGAATTTGATCAATTTTGCTTTATATGTTGTTTTTTCTCTTACATATTGCAAGATGTCTCATGTTGCATCTGAGTCAGAAGATACTTCAGGAAAATCGCTGCCTGGTGCTGGAACTACCAAAGCTAAGTGTATCTGCTGTAAACTTTTGGTAGCTGTTCCTCCAGCTGTTGTTTGTATTAAATGTCATGACAAACTTGTTAATGCAGAAAATATTTCCTTTAGTAAAATACCATTACCTGTTGCAGTTCCATCAACATCTAATGTTCAGAGTGTTCCTGATAACATAAGAGATTTTGTTTCTGAATCTATTAAGAAGGCTATGGCCTAGATTTGGAGTTCGGCGGTAAAAGGTCTGTTAACGCTCCGCAGGCTTTTTTCTGGCCGCACCATAAAATTAACTCTGGTATCGAGAGTTCAAACAAATGCTGCGTTAGGCTCCAAAAAAGGAGCGTAGAGCATTTTTACCGCAAATGCAACTCTCGATACCAGAGTTGCTTACGGACGCGGCCGGCCTCAAAAACGTGCTCGTGCACGATTCTCCCATAGGAAACAATGGGGCTGTTTGAGCTGAAAAAAAACCTAACACCTGCAAAAAAACATAATTTATGTAAGAACTTACCTGATAAATTCATTTCTTTCATATTAGCAAGAGTCCATGAGCTAGTGACGTATGGGATATACATTCCTACCAGGAGGGGCAAAGTTTCCCAAACCTCAAAATGCCTATAAATACACCCCTCACCACACCCACAATTCAGTTTAACGAATAGCCAAGAAGTGGGGTGATAAAAAAGTGCGAAAGCATATAAAATAAGGAATTGGAATAATTGTGCTTTATACAAAAATCATAACCACCACAAAAAAAGGGCGGGCCTCATGGACTCTTGCTAATATGAAAGAAATGAATTTATCAGGTAAGTTCTTACATAAATTATGTTTTCTTTCATGTAATTAGCAAGAGTCCATGAGCTAGTGACGTATGGGATAATGACTACCCAAGAAGTGGATCTTTCCACACAAGAGTCACTAGAGAGGGAGGGATAAAATAAAGACAGCCAATTCCTGCTGAAAATAATCCACACCCAAAATAAAGTTTAACGAAAAACATAAGCAGAAGATTCAAACTGAAACCGCTGCCTGAAGTACTTTTCTACCAAAAACTGCTTCAGAAGAAGAAAATACATCAAAATGGTAGAATTTAGTAAAAGTATGCAAAGAGGACCAAGTCGCTGCTTTGCAGATCTGGTCAACCGAAGCTTCATTCCTAAACGCCCAGGAAGTAGAAACTGACCTAGTAGAATGAGCTGTAATTCTCTGAGGCGGAGTTTTACCCGACTCAACATAGGCAAGATGAATTAAAGATTTCAACCAAGATGCCAAAGAAATGGCAGAAGCTTTCTGGCCTTTTCTAGAACCGGAAAAGATAACAAATAGACTAGAAGTCTTACGAAAAGATTTCGTAGCTTCAACATAATATTTCAAAGCTCTAACAACATCCAAAGAATGCAACGATTTCTCCTTAGAATTCTTAGGATTAGGACATAATGAAGGAACCACAATTTCTCTACTAATGTTGTTGGAATTCACAACTTTAGGTAAAAATTCAAAAGAAGTTCGCAACACCGCCTTATCCTGATGAAAAATCAGAAAAGGAGACTCACAAGAAAGAGCAGATAATTCAGAAACTCTTCTGGCAGAAGAGATGGCCAAAAGGAACAAAACTTTCCAAGAAAGTAATTTAATGTCCAATGAATGCATAGGTTCAAACGGAGGAGCTTGAAGAGCTCCCAGAACCAAATTCAAACTCCAAGGAGGAGAAATTGACTTAATGACAGGTTTTATACGAACCAAAGCTTGTACAAAACAATGAATATCAGGAAGAATAGCAATCTTTCTGTGAAAAAGAACAGAAAGAGCAGAGATTTGTCCTTTCAAAGAACTTGCGGACAAACCTTTATCTAAACCATCCTGAAGGAACTGTAAAATTCTCGGTATTCTAAAAGAATGCCAGGAAAAATGATGAGAAAGACACCAAGAAATATAAGTCTTCCAGACTCTATAATATATCTCTCGAGATACAGATTTACGAGCCTGTAACATAGTATTAATCACAGAGTCAGAGAAACCTCTTTGACCAAGAATCAAGCGTTCAATCTCCATACCTTTAAATTTAAGGATTTCAGATCCTGATGGAAAAAAGGACCTTGTGACAGAAGGTCTGGTCTTAACGGAAGAGTCCACGGTTGGCAAGAGGCCATCTGGACAAGATCCGCATACCAAAACCTGTGAGGCCATGCCGGAGCTACCAGCAGAACAAACGAGCATTCCTTCAGAATCTTGGAGATTACTCTTGGAAGAAGAACTAGAGGCGGAAAGATATAGGCAGGATGATACTTCCAAGGAAGTGATAATGCATCCACTGCCTCCGCCTGAGGATCCCGGGATCTGGACAGATACCTGGGAAGTTTCTTGTTTAGATGGGACGCCATCAGATCTATTTCTGGAAGTTCCCACATTTGAACAATCTGAAGAAATACCTCTGGGTGAAGAGACCATTCGCCCGGATGCAACGTTTGGCGACTGAGATAATCCGCTTCCCAATTGTCTACACCTGGGATATGAACCGCAGAGATTAGACAGGAGCTGGATTCCGCCCAAACCAAAATTCGAGATACTTCTTTCATAGCCAGAGGACTGTGAGTCCCTCCTTGATGATTGATGTATGCCACAGTTGTGACATTGTCTGTCTGAAAACAAATGAACGATTCTCTCTTCAGAAGAGGCCAAAACTGAAGAGCTCTGAAAATTGCACGGAGTTCCAAAATATTGATCGGTAATCTCACCTCCTGAGATTCCCAAACTCCTTGTGCCGTCAGAGATCCCCACACAGCTCCCCAACCTGTGAGACTTGCATCTGTTGAAATTACAGTCCAGGTCGGAAGCACAAAAGAAGCCCCCTGAATTAAACGATGGTGATCTGTCCACCATGTTAGAGAGTGTCGAACAATCGGTTTTAAAGATATTAATTGAGATATCTTCGTGTAATCCTTGCACCATTGCTTCAGCATACAGAGCTGAAGAGGTCGCATGTGAAAACGAGCAAAGGGGATCGCGTCCGATGCAGCAGTCATAAGACCTAGAATTTCCATGCATAAGGCTACCGAAGGGAATGATTGTGACTGAAGGTTTCGACAAGCTGTAATCAACTTTAGACGTCTCTTGTCTGTTAAAGACAGAGTCATGGACACTGAATCCATCTGGAAACCCAGAAAGGTTACCCTTGTCTGAGGAATCAAAGAACTTTTTGGTAAATTGATCCTCCAACCATGATCTTGAAGAAACAACACAAGTCGATTCGTCTGAGATTCTGCTAAATGTAAAGACTGAGCAAGTACCAAGATATCGTCCAAATAAGGAAATACCACAATACCCTGTTCTCTGATTACAGACAGCAGGGCACCGAGAACCTTTGTAAAAATTCTTGGAGCTGTAGCTAGGCCAAACGGCAGAGCCACAAATTGGTAATGCTTGTCCAGAAACGAGAATCTCAGAAACTGATAATGATCTGGATGAATCGGAATATGCAGATATGCATCCTGTAAATCTATTGTGGACATATAATTCCCTTGCTGAACAAAAGGTAAGATAGTCCTTACAGTTACCATCTTGAACGTTGGTATCCTTACATAACGATTCAATATTTTTAGATCCAGAACTGGTCTGAAAGAATTCTCCTTCTTTGGTACAATGAAGAGATTTGAATAAAACCCCATCCCCTGTTCCGGAACTGGAACTGGCATAATTACTCCAGTCAACTCTAGATCTGAAACACATTTCAGAAATGCTTGAGCTTTTACTGGATTTACTGGGACACGGGAAAGAAAAAATCTCTTTGCAGGAGGTCTCAACTTGAAACCAATTCTGTACCCTTCTGAAACAATGCTCTGAATCCAAAGATTGTGAACAGAATTGATCCAAATTTCCTTGAAAAAACGTAACCTGCCCCCTACCAGCTGAGCTGGAATGAGGGCCGCACCTTCATGTGGACTTAGAAGCAGGCTTTGCCTTTCTAGCTGGCTTGGATTTATTCCAAACTGGAGATGGTCTCCAAACTGAAACTGCTCCTGAGGATGAAGGATCAGGCTTTTGTTCTTTGTTGAAACGAAAGGAACGAAAACGATTATTAGCCCTGTTTTTACCTTTAGATTTTTTATCCTGTGGTAAAAAAGTTCCTTTCCCACCAGTAACAGTTGAAATAATGGAATCCAACTGAGAACCAAATAATTTGTTACCCTGGAAAGAAATGGAAAGTAAAGTTGATTTAGAAGCCATATCAGCATTCCAAGTTTTAAGCCATAAAGCTCTTCTAGCTAAAATAGCTAGAGACATAAACCTGACATCAACTCTGATAATATCAAAAATGGCATCACAGATAAAATTATTAGCATGTTGAAGAAGAATAATAATATCATGAGAATCACGATGTGTTACTTGTTGCGCTAAAGTTTCCAACCAAAAAGTTGAAGCTGCAGCAACATCAGCCAAAGATATAGCAGGTCTAAGAAGATTACCTGAACACAGATAAGCTTTTCTTAGAAAGGACTCAATTTTCCTATCTAGAGGATCCTTAAACGAAGTACCATCTGACGTAGGAATAGTAGTACGTTTAGCAAGGGTAGAAATAGCCCCATCAACTTTAGGGATCTTGTCCCAAAATTCCAGTCTGTCAGACGGCACAGGATATAATTGCTTAAAACGTTTAGAAGGAGTAAATGAATTACCCAAATTATCCCATTCTTTGGAAATTACTGCAGAAATAGCATCAGGGACAGGAAAAACTTCTGGAATAACTACAGGAGATTTAAAAACCTTATTTAAACGTTTAGATTTAGTATCAAGAGGACCAGAATCCTCTATTTCTAAAGCAATTAGGACTTCTTTAAGTAAAGAACGAATAAATTCCATTTTAAATAAATATGAAGATTTATCAGCATCAACCTCTGAGACAGAATCCTCTGAACCAGAGGAATCATCAGAATCAGAATGATGATGTTCAGTTAAAAATTCATCTGTAGGGAGAGAAGTTTTAAAAGATTTTTTACGTTTACTAGAAGGAGAAATAACAGACATAGCCTTCTTTATGGATTCAGAAACAAAATCTCTTATATTATCAGGAACATTCTGCACCTTAGATGTTGAAGGAACTGCAACAGGCAATGGTACTTTACTAAAGGAAATATTATCTGCTTTAACAAGTTTATCATGACAATCAATACAAACAACAGCTGGAGAAATAGCTACCAAAAGTTTACAGCAGATACACTTAGCTTTGGTAGATTCAGCACTTGACAGCGATTTTCCTGTAGTATCTTCTGACTCAGATGCAACGTGAGACATCTTGCAATATGTAAGAGAAAAAACAACATATATATAAAGCAAAATTGATCAAATTCCTTAAATGACAGTTTCAGGAATGGGAAAAAATGCCAAAGAACAAGCTTCTAGCAACCAGAAGCAATAAAAAATGAGACTTAAATAATGTGGAGACAAAAGTGACGCCCATATTTTTTCGCGCCAAATAAGACGCCCACATTATTTGGCGCCTAAATGCTTTTTGGCGGCAAAAATGACGCCACATCCGGAACGCCGACATTTTTGGCGCAAAATAACGTCAAAAAATGACGCAACTTCCGGCGACACGTATGACGCCGGAAACGGAAATAGAATTTTTGCGCCAAAAAAGTCCGCGCCAAGAATGACGCAATAAATGAAGCATTTTCAGCCCCCGTGAGCCTAACAGCCCACAGGGAAAAAGTCAAATTTTAAGGTAAGAAAAATGTTAAAATGCATTATCCCAAATATGAAACTGACTGTCTGAAAATAAGGAAAGTTGAACATTCTGAGTCAAGGCAAATAAATGTTTGAATACATATATTTAGAACTTTATAAACAAAGTGCCCAACCATAGCTAGGAGTGTCACAGAAAATAAGACTTACTTACCCCAGGACACTCATCTACATATAGTAGATAGCCAAACCAGTACTGAAACGAGAATCAGCAGAGGTAATGGTATATATAAGAGTATATCGTCGATCTGAAAAGGGAGGTAAGAGATGAATCTCTACGACCGATAACAGAGAACCTATGAAATAGACCCCTTAGAAGGAGATCACTGCATTCAAATAGGCAATACTCCTCACATCCCTCTGACATTCACTGCACGCTGAGAGGAAAACCGGGCTCCAACTTGCTGCGGAGCGCATATCAACGTAGAATCTAGCACAAACTTACTTCACCACCTCCATCGGAGGCAAAGTTTGTAAAACTGAATTGTGGGTGTGGTGAGGGGTGTATTTATAGGCATTTTGAGGTTTGGGAAACTTTGCCCCTCCTGGTAGGAATGTATATCCCATACGTCACTAGCTCATGGACTCTTGCTAATTACATGAAAGAAAGCAGCGTTCAGCTCCTAACGCAGCCCCATTGTTTCCTATGGGGAAACACTTCCTATGTCTGCACCTAACACTCTAACATGTACCCCGAGTCTAAACACCCCTAACCTTACACTTATTAACCCCTAATCTGCCGCCCCCGCTATCGCTGACCCCTGCATATTTTTTTTAACCCCTAATCTGCCGCTCCGTAAACCGCCGCAACCTACGTTATCCCTATGTACCCCTAATCTGCTGCCCTAACATCGCCGACCCCTATATTATATTTATTAACCCCTAATCTGCCCCCCTCAACGTCGCCGACACCTGCCTACACTTATTAACCCCTAATCTGCCGAGCAGACCTGAGCGCTACTATAATAAAGTTATTAACCCCTAATCCGCCTCACTAACCCTATCATAAATAGTATTAACACCTAATCTGCCCTCCCTAACATCGTCGACACCTACCTTCAATTATTAACCCCTAATCTTCCGATCGGAGCTCACCGCTATTCTAATAAATGGATTAACCCCTAAAGCTAAGTCTAACCCTAACACTAACACCCCCCTAAGTTAAATATAATTTTTATCTAACGAAATAAATTAACTCTTATTAAATAACTTATTCCTATTTAAAGCTAAATACTTACCTGTAAAATAAACCCTAATATAGCTACAATATAAATTATAATTATATTATAGCTATTTTAGGATTAATATTTATTTTACAGGCAACTTTGTAATTATTTTAACCAGGTACAATAGCTATTAAATAGTTAAGAACTATTTAATAGTTACCTAGTTAAAATAATAACAAAATTACCTGTAAAATAAATCCTAACCTAAGATATAATTAAACCTAACACTACCCTATCAATAAATTAATTAAATAAACTACCTACAATTACCTACAATTAACCTAACACTACACTATCAATAAATTAATTAAACACAATTCCTACAAATAAATACAATTAAATAAACTAGCTAAAGTACAAAAAATAAAAAATAACTAAGTTACAGAAAATAAAAAAATATTTACAAACATAAGAAAAATATTACAACAATTTTAAACTAATTACACCTACTCTAAGCCCCCTAATAAAATAACAAAGCCCCCCAAAATAAAAAATTCCCTACCCTATTCTAAATTAAAAAAGTTACAAGCTCTTTTACCTTACCAGCCCTGAACAGGGCCCTTTGCGGGGCATGCCCCAAGAATTTCAGCTCTTTTGCCTGTAAAAAAAAACATACAATACCCCCCCCCCCAACATTACAACCCACCACCCACATACCCCTAATCTAACCCAAACCCCCCTTAAATAAACCTAACACTAATCCCCTGAAGATCTTCCTACCTTGTCTTCACCATCCAGGTATCACCGATCCGTCCTGGCTCCAAGATCTTCATCCAACCCAAGCGGGGGTTGGCGATCCATATTCCGGTGCTGAAGAGGTCCAGAAGAGGCTCCAAAGTCTTCCTCCTATCCGGCAAGAAGAGGACATCCGGACCGGCAAACATCTTCTCCAAGCGGCATCTTCGATCTTCTTCCATCCGGAGCGAAGCGGCAGGATCCTGAAGACCTCCAGCGCGGAACATCCATCCGGACCGACGACTGAACGACGAATGACTGTTCCTTTAAGGGACGTCATCCAAGATGGCGTCCCTCGAATTCCGATTGGCTGATAGGATTCTATCAGCCAATCGGAATTAAGGTAGGAATTTTCTGATTGGCTGATGGAATCAGCCAATCAGAATCAAGTTCAATCCGATTGGCCGATCCAATCAGCCAATCAGATTGAGCTCGCATTCTATTGGCTGTTCCGATCAGCCAATACAATGCGAGCTCAATCTGATTGGCTGATTGGATCGGCCAATCGGATTGAACTAGATTCTGATTGGCTGATTCCATCAGCCAATCAGAAAATTCCTACCTTAATTCCGATTGGCTGATAGAATCCTATCAGCCAATCGGAATTCGAGGGACGCCATCTTGGATGACGTCCCTTAAAGGAACAGTCATTCGTCGTTCAGTCGTCGGTCCGGATGGATGTTCCGCGCTGGAGGTCTTCAGGATCCTGCCGCTTCGCTCCGGATGGAAGAAGATCGAAGATGCCGCTTGGAGAAGATGTTTGCCGGTCCGGATATCCTCTTCTTGCCGGATAGGAGGAAGACTTTGGAGCCTCTTCTGGACCTCTTCAGCACCGGAATATGGATCGCCAACCCCCGCTTGGGTTGGATGAAGATCTTGGAGCCAGGACGGATCGGTGATACCTGGATGGTGAAGACAAGGTAGGAAGATCTTCAGGGGATTAGTGTTAGGTTTATTTAAGGGGGGTTTGGGTTAGATTAGGGGTATGTGGGTGGTGGGTTGTAATGTTGGGGGGGGGTATTGTATGTTTTTTTTTACAGGCAAAAGAGCTGAAATTCTTGGGGCATGCCCCGCAAAGGGCCCTGTTCAGGGCTGGTAAGGTAAAAGAGCTTGTAACTTTTTTAATTTAGAATAGGGTAGGGAATTTTTTATTTTGGGGGGCTTTGTTATTTTATTAGGGGGCTTAGAGTAGGTGTAATTAGTTTAAAATTGTTGTAATATTTTTCTTATGTTTGTAAATATTTTTTTATTTTCTGTAACTTAGTTATTTTTTATTTTTTGTACTTTAGCTAGTTTATTTAATTGTATTTATTTGTAGGAATTGTGTTTAATTAATTTATTGATAGTGTAGTGTTAGGTTACTTGTAGGTAATTGTAGGTAGTTTATTTAATTATTTTATTGATAGGGTAGTGTTAGGTTTAATTATAACTTAGGTTAGGATTTATTTTACAGGTAAATTTGTTATTATTTTAACTAGGTAACTATTAAATAGTTCTTAACTATTTAATAGCTATTGTACCTGGTTAAAATAATTACAAAGTTGCCTGTAAAATAAATATTAATCCTAAAATAGCTATAATATAATTATAATTTATATTGTAGCTATATTAGGATTTATTTTACAGGTAAGTATTTAGCTTTAAATAGGAATCATTTATTTAATAAGAGTTAATTTATTTCGTTAGATAAAAATTATATTTAACTTAGGGGGGTGTTAGTGTTAGGGTTAGACTTAGCTTTAGGGGTTAATCCATTTATTAGAATAGCGGTGAGCTCCGATCGGAAGATTAGGGGTTAATAATTGAAGTTAGGTGTCGGCGATGTTAGGGAGGGCAGATTAGGGGTTAATACTATTTATGATAGGGTTAGTGAGGCGGATTAGGGGTTAATAACTTTATTATAGTAGCGCTCAGGTCCGCTCGGCAGATTAGGGGTTAATAAGTGTAGGCAGGTGTCGGCGACGTTGTGGGGGGCAGATTAGGGGTTAATAAATATAATATAGGGGTCGGCGGTGTTAGGGGTAGCAGATTAGGGGTACATAGGGATAACGTAGGTGGCGGCGCTTTGCGGTCGGAAGATTAGGGGTTAATTATTTTAAGTAGCTGGCGGCGATGTTGTGGGGGACAGGTTAGGGGTTAATAAATATAATACAGGGGTCGGCGGGGTTAGGGGCAGCAGATTAGGGGTACATAAATATAACGTAGGTGGCGGTCGGCAGATTAGGGGTTAAAAATTTTAATCGAGTGTCGGCGATGTGGGGGGGCCTCGGTTTAGGGGTACATAGGTAGTTTATGGGTGTTAGTGTACTTTAGGGTACAGTAGTTAAGAGCTTTATGAACCGGCGTTAGCCAGAAAGCTCTTAACTCCTGCTTTTTTCAGGCGGCTGGAATCTTGTCGTTAGAGCTCTAACGCTCACTTCAGAAACGACTCTAAATACCAGCGTTAGAAAGATCCCATTGAAAAGATAGGCTACGCAAATGGCGTAGGGGGATCTGCGGTATGGAAAAGTCGCGGCTGAAAAGTGAGCGTTAGACCCTTTAATCACTGACTCCAAATACCAGCGGGCGGCCAAAACCAGCGTTAGGAGCCTCTAACGCTGGTTTTGACGGCTACCGCCGAACTCCAAATCTAGGCCTATGTCTGTTATTCCTCCTTCTAGTAAACATAAAAAGTCTTTTAAAACTTCTCTTTATCCAGATGAATTTTTAAATGAACATCATCATTCTGATTCTAATGATTCTTCTGGTTCAGATGATTCTGTTTCAGAGGTTGATGCTGATAAATCTTCATATTTATTTAAAATGGAATGTATTCGTTCTTTACTTAAAGAAGTCCTAATTGCATTAGAAATTGAGGATTCTGGTCCTCTTGATACTAAATCTAAACGTTTAGACAAGGTCTTTAAATCTCCTGTAGTTACTCCAGAAGTTTTTCCTGTTCCTGGTGCTATTTCTGAAGTAATTTCCAGGGAATGGAATAATTTGGGTAATTCATTTACTCTTTCTAAACGTTTTAAGCAATTATATCCTGTGCCGTCTGACAGATTAGAGTTTTGGGACAAAATCCCTAAAGTTGATGGGGCTATCTCTACCCTTGCTAAACGTACTACTATTCCTACGGCAGATGGTACTTCCTTTAAGGATCCTTTAGATAGGAAAATTGAATCCTTTCTAAGAAAAGCTTATTTGTGTTCACGTAATCTTCTTAGACCTGCTATATCTTTGGCGGATGTTGCTGCAGCTTCAACTTTTTGGTTGGAAACTTTAGCGCAACAAGTAACAGATCATGATTCTCATAACATTATTATTCTTCTTCAACATGCTAATAATTTTATCTGTGATGCCATTTTTGATATTATCAGAGTTGATGTCAGGTTTATGTCTCTAGCTATTTTAGCTAGAAGAGCTTTATGGCTTAAAACTTGGAATGCTGATATGTCTTCTAAATCGACTCTACTTTCCCTTTCTTTCCAGGGTAATAAATTATTTGGTTCTCAGTTGGATTCTATTATCTCAACTGTTACCGGTGGGAAAGGAACTTTTTTTTACCACAGGATAAAAAATCTAAGGGTAAAAACAGGGCTAATAATTGTTTTCGTTCCTTTCGTTTCAACAAAGAACAAAAGCCTGATCCTTCATCCTCAGGAGCAGTTTCAGTTTGGAAACCATCTCCAGTCTGGAATAAATCCAAGCCTTCTAGAAAAGCAAAGCCAGCTTCTAAGTCCACATGAAGGTGCGGCCCTCATTCCAGCTCAGCTGGTAGGGGGCAGATTACGTTTTTTCAAAGAAATTTGGATCAATTCTGTTCACAATCTTTGGATTCAGAACATTATTTCAGAGGGGTACAGAATTGGTTTCAAGATAAGACCTCCTGCAAAGAGATTTTTTCTTTCCCGTGTCCCAGTAAACCCAGCGAAAGCTCAAGCATTTCTGAAATGTGTTTCAGATCTAGAGTTGGCTGGAGTAATTATGCCAGTTCCAGTTCTGGAACAGGGGCTGGGGTTTTATTCGAATCTCTTCATTGTACCAAAGAAGGAGAATTCCTTCAGACCAGTTCTGGATCTAAAAATATTGAATCGTTATGTAAGGATACCAACATTCAAAATGGTAACTGTAAGGACTATCCTGCCTTTTGTTCAGCAAGGGCATTATATGTCTACAATAGATTTACAGGATGCATATCTGCATATTCCGATTCATCCAGCTCACTATCAGTTTCTGAGATTCTCTTTCCTAGACAAGCATTACCAGTTTGTGGCTCTGCCGTTTGGCCTAGCAACAGCTCCAATAATTTTTACAAAGGTTCTCGGTGCCCTTCTATCTGTAATCAGAGAACAGGGTATTGTGGTATTTCCTTATTTGGACGATATCTTGGTACTTGCTCAGTCTTCACATTTAGCAGAATTTCATACGAATCGACTTTTGTTGTTTCTTCAAAATCATGGTTGGAGGATCAATTCACTAAAAAGTTCATTGATTCCTCAGACAAGGGTAACCTTTTTGGGTTTCCAGATAGATTCAGTGTCCATGACTCTGTCTTTGACAGACAAGAGACGTCTAAAATTGATTTCAGCTTGTCGAAACCTTCAGTCACAATCATTCCCTTCGGTAGCCTTATGCATGGAAATTCTAGGTCTTATGACTGCTGCATCGGACGCGATCCCCTTTGCTCGTTTTCACATGCGACCTCTTCAGCTCTGTATGCTGAACCAATGGTGCAGGGATTACACAAAGATATCTCAATTAATATCTTTAAAACCGATTGTACGACACTCTCTGACGTGGTGGACAGATCACCATCGTTTAGTTCAGGGGGCTTCTTTTGTTCTTCCGACCTGGACTGTAATTTCAACAGATGCAAGTCTTACAGGTTGGGGAGCTGTGTGGGGGTCTCTGACAGCACAAGGGGTTTGGGAATCTCAGGAGGTGAGATTACCGATCAATATTTTGGAACTCCGTGCAATTTTCAGAGCTCTTCAGTCTTGGCCTCTTCTGAAGAGAGAATCGTTCATTTGTTTTCAGACAGACAATGTCACAACTGTGGCATACATCAATCATCAAGGAGGGACTCACAGTCCTCTGGCTTTGAAAGAAGTATCTCGAATTCTGGTTTGGGCGGAATCCAGCTCCTGTCTAATCTCTGCGGTTCATATTCCAGGAATAGACAATTGGGAAGCGGATTATCTCAGTCGCCAAACGTTGCATCCGGGCGAATGGTCTCTTCACCCAGAGGTATTTCTTCAGATGGCTTCTCATCTAAACAAGAAACTTCCCAGGTATCTGTCCAGATCCCGGGATCCTCAGGCGGAGGCAGTGGATGCATTATCACTTCCTTGGAAGTATCATCCTGCCTATATCTTTCCGCCTCTAGTTCTTCTTCCAAGAGTAATCTCCAAGATTCTGAAGGAATGCTCGTTTGTTCTGCTGGTAGCTCCAGCATGGCCTCACAGGTTTTGGTATGCGGATCTTGTCCGGATGGCCTCTTGCCAACCGTGGACTCTTCCGTTAAGACCAGACCTTCTGTCGCAAGGTCCTTTTTTCCATCAGGATCTCAAATCCTTAAATTTAAAGGTATGGAGATGAACGCTTGATTCTTGGTCAAAGAGGTTTCTCTGACTCTGTGATTAATACTATGTTACAGGCTCGTAAATCTGTATCTAGAGAGATATATTATAGAGTCTGGAAGACTTATATTTCTTGGTGTCTTTCTCATCATTTTTCCTGGCATTCTTTTAGAATTCCGAGAATTTTACAGTTTCTTCAGGATGGTTTAGATAAAGGTTTGTCAGCAAGTTCCTTGAAAGGTCAAATCTCTGCTCTTTCTGTTCTTTTTCACAGAAAGATTGCTAATCTTCCTGATATTCATTGTTTTGTACAAGCCTTGGTTCGTATAAAACCTGTCATTAAGTCAATTTCTCCTCCTTGGAGTTTGAATTTGGTTCTGGGGGCTCTTCAAGCTCCTCCGTTTGAACCTATGCATTCATTGGACATTAAATTACTTTCTTGGAAAGTTTTGTTCCTTTTGGCCATCTCTTCTGCCAGAAGAGTCTCTGAATTGTCTGCTCTTTCTTGTGAGTCTCCTTTTCTGATTTTTCATCAGGATAAGGCGGTGTTGCGAACCTCTTTTAAATTTTTACCTAAGGTTGTGAATTCCAACAACATTAGTAGAGAAATTGTAGTTCCTTCATTATGCCCTAATCCTAAGAATTCTAAGGAGAAATCATTGCATTCTTTGGATGTTGTTAGAGCTTTGAAATATTATGTTGAAGCTACTAAGACTTTCCGAAAGACTTCTAGTCTATTTGTCATCTTTTCCGGTTCTAGAAAAGGCCAGAAAGCTTCTTCTATTTCTTTGGCATCTTGGTTGAAATCTTTAATTCATCATGCCTATGTTGAGTCGGGTAAAACTCCGCCTCAGAGGATTACAGCTCATTCTACTAGGTCAGTTTCTACTTCCTGGGCGTTTAGGAATGAAGCTTCGGTTGATCAGATTTGCAAAGCAGCAACTTGGTCTTCTTTGCATACTTTTACTAAATTCTACCATTTTGATGTGTTTTCTTCTTCTGAAGCAGTTTTTGGTAGAAAAAGTACTTCAGGCAGCTGTTTCAGTTTGAATCTTCTGCTTATGTTTTCATTTAAACTTTATTTTGGGTGTGGATTATTTTCAGCAGGAATTGGCTGTCTTTATTTTATCCCTCCCTCTCTAGTGACTCTTGCGTGGAAAGATCCACATCTTGGGTAGTCATTATCCCATACGTCACTAGCTCATGGACTCTTGCTAATTACATGAAAGAAAACATAATTTATGTAAGAACTTACCTTATAACTTCATTTCTTTCATATTAGCAAGAGTCCATGAGTCCCACCCTTTTTTGTGGTGGTTATGATTTTTTTGTATAAAGCACAATTATTCCAATTCCTTATTTTTTATGCTTTCGCACTTTTTTCTTATCACCCCACTTCTTGGCTATTCGTTAAACTGATTTGTGGGTGTGGTGAGGGGTGTATTTATAGGCATTTTGAGGTTTGGGAAACTTTGCCCCTCCTGGTAGGAATGTATATCCCATACGTCACTAGCTCATGGACTCTTGCTAATATGAAAGAAATGAATTTATCAGGTAAGTTCTAACATAAATTATGTTTTTTCATTTGAAAATGATGAGAAATACAGGTGATGTTTCCAACCACAATGACTCTGCACTACAGCTTATGTACTACTTAATTATTTAAGGATTTAACCAGTGTAATCACACCTTACCTTGATTTATTTATTGCTTTTTTATGGAGATGATTACTTTAACGGACTAATACTCTTAACGAGTGAATTACCTCTGCAATGCAAATGCACTATGAAGTTACTCTATGGTCACTGTATTGTATCATTGTATATGTAGCATCTTTGTAAGTCTTACACTGTCTACCAACATTTTTTATTTGCCTGTGTTTCTCAATAAAAAGAATTGGAAAAACAAACAAAAAACCCCAATGATATGAAGTAACATAAAAGCCTTTATAAGTGTACAAATGTAATCAAGATCGATCAATAAACTGCAGACTCCTTTGCACTCCTCGTTATAGTGTGAGAGTTTGACTAAAAGAATTTAAGTTCGGCAATGTATTGATAATGTAAACAAGCGTTTCAAAGGTATTAACTCATACACCTTCTTCATCAGATAAGATTATATTTGTACACTTATGAAGGCTTTTATGTTACCTCATATCATTGGGAGGTTTTAATGTGAGTGTGCACTTTTACTATTCACAGACACACACATATTTTATGTCTGTGTGTATATATATATATATATATATATATATATATATATACACACACATACACAGTATTGTCATGTTCCGGTGTACATGCGTTCAGGACACAGACCCTCAGGGCAGTGGTAGGGATTTGAAGACACCGACCCCTGACCCGGGGAAGAGTATCCTGGACGTGGATAGATGATATTCTGTGATTCATAGTTGCTAGAAGTTATTGTAGAATTCATGGAGAGTGCAACATTTGTATACAATATATTCTGGCTTCACTGTGACTTAAAGTTAGTTAATAGGAGTAGCTGCAGGATTCAATGAGAGAAAAATATAGCAAAGTGGAATGTTCAGGCTTCAGAGAAAACTGGTAGAAGATTGACACTTAGATGCAAACTAAGGTTTGTTGCAGGTTCACAGTACATAATATTATATAGAGCTGTATGTCAGTAATAAGCAGGTGATAGTCAAGTTGCACGTTTTAGGCATTAATTACTATTTGTGCATATATTGGAGAATCACATGAAAGCTTTTAACTGAACACATAAATGCAGAGTTCTGAATATGTTAACATATTTGTAGAATGATATTTCAGCTATGACAACTTGTAGCAGGGAATAGTTATAAAGTTCTGAGTAAGATGCTGTTGTAAATTATAGAGTGATGATAACCAAATGTATACTTGATTTATAATAAAGTTCAGAGTTTAAGTAGCAGTGTCCAGGTAACAAAATGGAATTATTTGGATACTTGCGATTTGATGATTTTAAGCATAGGAAAGGCTGTAGCTTGAATAAATTGGTAGAATTCATGCAGGAAACAGTCACAGACCTCTGTTGTTGAGGATCACAACTTCAAAGTTAATGCAAAGCACATTAGACCTGAGAAGGCTTAAAAAGAGGCTGAGGGAATCAGGTGCATGAATGATTAATCAGGCAGGCAAGCTGAATGTAAATACTGCCCAAAACAGCATGAGTGTCAGAATCAGGAAAGGCAGTCTTAAAGGGATAGTGACATTAGTCTGATATATGTTACAAGTATATCTTTTGTAAAGTATATATCTATACCTACAGTCATGGCCAAAAATATTGGCACCCCTGCATTTCTGTCAGATAATGCACCACTTCGCCCAGAACATTGTTGCTATTGCAAATGTTTAGTCATTCTCATATTTATTTCTTTTGTTTGTATTGGTATGACACAAAAAAGTAGAAAGAAAAAAGCCAAATCTGACACATTCCACGCAAAACTCCAAAAATGTACTGGACAATTTTTTTGGCACCTTCTCAAAATTGTAAGAAATTGCATTCCAAGTTTGTGATGCTCCTGTAATTTCTAATTAAACTCACCTGTATCGATTAACAGGTGCTGACAATCAGGGCCATTTCTAGAGAATCTGGCTCCCAGGGCAAAATTCCAAAATGCGCCCCCCTCACAGATTCTAAAGTCCCCCTCCTAGACCTTGCATATCACTCTGTCATTTAGAGGTCAGCTCCAAAGCAGCAGTGCACTACTGGAACCTAGCTGAACACACCTGGTGAGCAAATGACAAGAGACAAATGTGTGTTGCGGCCAACCACCAGTTAGCTCCTAGTAGTGCATTGCTGCTGCTAAGGATATGTACATATGCTTTTCAACAATGGATACCAAGAGAACAAGAATATTAGAATTGTCTTAACATTTTTTGGTGTAGCCTGAATAATGAAAGTTTAATTTTGACTTTCCTATCCCTTTAAATATGTCCTTTTTCTACTACAATGTTTTTTCCAAATATATTGATATTATCTAAAAATATCTTTATATCCTTTACTAATTGCCATTATATTTATACTTTTCTTATAGCTATGCCTATTTATTTGTTTAATGCATATCAATCCCTTTAAATTCATATTCAAAATGTATCTACAAAACTTTCAATAGACTTTAAAAGTCTATGCGATTTTTACACATAAATAATTTGATAAAGAACTGTAATAGCTGTTTATTTTTCAAATATACTATACACACAGGCAGTAATAGACTGAGACAAGCACTCACAGGCAGTAATAGACAGACATTAACACACAGACAGTAATAGACAGACATTCACACACAGGCAGTAATATACAGAGACATGCACACACATGCAAACACAGGCAGTAACAGACAGAGACGTCCACTCACAGGCAGTAATAGACGGTGACATGCACACACAGACAGTAATAGACAAAGACATTCAGACACAGACAGTAATAGACAGAGACATGCACACACAGGCAGTAATAGACAGAAAAAGAAATTAGGCTTTTAAAGAAAACAATACAGTCCTTACAGTCAAACATGGTGGAGATTCACTTATGTTTTGTGGTTGCTTTGCTGCTTCAGGCACTAGATGTCTTGACTATGTGCATGGCATCATGGGTCTTACAGCAGGACAATGACCCAAAGCACACGTCAAAAAAGAAATGGTTTAAGACAAAGCGCTGGAGAGTAGTGAACTGGTCAGCAATGATTCCAGATCTGAATCCCATAGAGCAACTGTGGCGAGATCTCAAAACAGCAGTTGGGAAAAGAAACCCTTTTAATCTCAGAGACCTGGAGCAGTTGGCGAAAGAAGAGTGGTCCAAACTTCCAGTAGAGAGGTGTAAGAAACTCATTGATGGTTACAGGAAGCGATTGATTTCAGTTATTTTTTTCAAGGGGTGTGCTACCAAATATTAAATTGAGGGTCCCAATAATTTTGTCCAGTCCATTTTTGGAGTTTTACGTGGAATGTGTGAGATTTGCCTTTTTTTTTTCTCTCCACTTTTTTGTGTCATACTAATACAAATAAAAGAAATAAACACAAGAATGCCTAAACATTTGCAATTGCAACAATTTTCTGGGCAAAGTGGTACATTATCTGACAGAAATGTAGAAGTGCCAATATTTTTTGGGGATGCGGCTGAACCCCTTGAGAGCATCTTGAACTTACCCTGCTGCCTTGTGTTGGAGCGGATGGCTGCCCCGGACATGTTGTGGAGCGAAGATTCTATAGACCTGAACGGAACTATCATCCTAGCAGCCTGGTATTACAATCTTTCATCTCAGAGGACTTTACCAGCTTCAGACCTATTGCAAGATCTTCGATTAGATGGACATTGGAGCATCTTAAATCCTAAAGCTTTATAAATTGCAAACAGGACTGATCTAAGGCAGAATTATATGAATGCTCCAAGCTCTACTATCCCAATAGGAGTGGGGTGAAACCTTAACGCTCTAAAGCATGGCGAGTGGTAATACATACTTCTTGCAACATAATTAGTTCAGCTATTTCGTTTGGCCCTTAACACAGTTTGTAATGTTGTTGATCCCAAGTTTATGTCCCTTCTCTTTGACCATTGACTCCAACATATCATGCTCTTGCTAATGTATTGGTTCATTATTTTGGGGGTATCGTAGTCATTCCTGAAAGCATGGGTGTTATACAGCATCCCTAATGTAACCTGCAAATTTCAAAAAGCTCACCTATTTCCTAAACCAGGGTCACAGATCGCTATGTCAGTTTCTTATGTACTTTATTAATGTGTAATATTTATTCAGTATGCTTTACATAGGTAGACCTACCAACAACCAAATCTGTGCCAATATAATATCATTGGAAGGATATGAGGCCCTAATCCTTAAGAATAGGCTACTTATGAATCTGTAATAAGCCTCGTACATATGGCTTCAAATGAACATCTACTACCTCTTCTTTAGCCACCAACATTGTAGGATGATACTAAGGTAGCGGTCTTCCCCCTCACCCTCTTGCCCCCCATACATGGATCCAGCACTTGGTTTTAACTATATGTAAGTTTTATACACTAATCTTAGCACAGTGTGTGCTATTGGGTGCCACCAAATGAGATGTCTAAATGAGAAGTATTCCTCCCTCCTGAGATAGAATAATCTTTATTCTGTGTACTTTTGTCATATATTAGCTATACTATATTAATTTAAGCTGTGCTTACCCGCTGATATATTCAACCCATAATTTCTTATTATCTATACCTTGAATGGTCCTGAAGGGACCCCTCATTATATATTTAATCACATGTCTATATCAATTACTCTATAACATCATAGCTCTAGTTTATTATTCAAACCCGTTTGGAGTCTAAGACCCCTTTTGTAATATGGAGAACGTATACTAGCAAACAGAGATCTCAAGTATTTTATAAAGTAAAATAGAGGTTTCAGTAAGCCATAGTATGGCAAACAACTACCTTGTTATGAATATACCATATTTTATGTTACTTGATTGAAAACTATGATTTTAATGTTTAATGGCATTCACTGTATGTCTTTCTTTTCCGCATAACCTCAATAAAAGAATATTTAAAGGAAAAATACATTACAAAGTACATTTACACTCATAATAGCACCATCTGAGATAGAATAATCTTTATTCTGTGTACTTTTGTCATATATTAGCTATATTATATTAATTTAAGCTGTGCTTACCCGCTGATATATTCAACCCATAATTTCTTATTATCTATACCTTGAATGGTCCTGAAGGGACCCCTCATTATATATTTAATCACATGTCTATATCAATTACTCTATAACATCATAGCTCTAGTTTATTATTCAAACCCGTTTGGAGTCTAAGACCCCTTTTGTAATATGGAGAGCGTATACTAGCAAACAGAGATCTCAAGTATTTTATAAAGTAAAATAGAGGTTTCAGTAAGCCATAGTATGGCAAACAACTACCTTGTTATGAATATACTATATTTTATGTTACTTAATTGAAAACTATGATTTTAATGTTTAATGGCATTCACTGTATGTCTTTCTTTTCCGCATAACCTCAATAAAAGAATATTTAAAGGAAAAATACATTACAAAGTACATTTACACTCATAATAGCACCATCTAATAAAAATTATTACAAAAATATATTGCACACAAAAGTTATCATGCATTTATGTATTTATATGTGTATATATGTATTTATATGTGTATATATGTATTTATATGTTTATATATGTATTTATATGTTTATATGTGTATATATGTATTTATATGTGTATATATATATATTTATATGTGTATATATGTATTTATATGTTTATATGTGTATATATGTATTTATATGTGTATATATGTATTTACTGTAAATAGTTCACATTAAATGTTCTGCACATAGCAGAATTTGAGCTAAGTATTTTTAAATAGACATTTATATATATTTATATATATCTTTAAATATATATATATAAAATAAATATATATATATATATATATATATATATATATATATATATATATATACAGTATCTCACAAAAGTGAGTACACCCCTCACATTTTTGTAAATATTTTATTATATCTTTTCATGTGACAACACTGAATAAATGACACTTTGCTACAATGTAAAGTAGTGAGTGTACAGCCTGTATAACAGTGTAAATTTGCTGTCCCCTCAACACACAGCACTTAATGTCTAAACATTGGCAACAAAAGTGAGTACACCCCTAAGTGGAAATGTCCAAATTGGGCCCAATTAGCCATTTTACCAAACAAATTTTTGGGGTGAAAAATACCTCCACTATGCTGAATTGAGCACAATGTTGATTAAACAATATAGAGGTTGTGGAATTTACTGAAGAAAAATACACATTAAAAAGTGAAACTTTATTGTAACCATGTTAAAATACCTGTTACTCAGGAAATATCACACACATACAGTTCCTTAGTGTTATCTGAATAAGAAGGGGCATTAATTTCCAACGTATCCCTTTTGCAACATCGCTAATCAGACCAACACAAAGGATTAATACACATTAAAAATAAATAGACCAAAGGGCTTAGGGAAGAAGTGAATAATTTTTAAATCAGATAGGTTATATTTGGAGAAATATGGATAATAGCTATGCCTTCAGTGTTATTTTCAATCACTCAAGTAGTGTGTGTCTGTCTCTTTAAGACACACACTGATTAATAACTAGTGGCCTATATCCTTCAACACCTACCAAATGTTAAAGGTGCTTGATACTCCCAATATAAATTGTGTATGCTATTTTTTCATGGTGGGTAACTCAAATTCAAGCATAAATTCTATTAGTAGAATTTATGCTTGAATTTGAGTTACCCACCATGAAAATCTAGCATACACAATTTATATTGGGAGTATCAAGCACCTTTAACATTTGGTAGGTGTTGAAGGATATAGGCCACTAGTTATTAATCAGTGTGTGTCTTAAAGAGACAGACACACACTACTTGAGTGATTGAAAATAACACTGAAGGCATAGCTATTATCCATATTTCTCCAAATATAACCTATCTGATTTAAAAATTATTCACTTCTTCCCTAAGCCCTATGGTCTATTTATTTTTAATGTGTGTTAATCCTTTGTGTTGGTCTGATTAGTGATGTTGCGAAAGGGATACGTTGGAAATGAATGCCCCTTTTTATTCAGATAACACTAAGGAACTGTATGTGTGTGATATTTCCTGAGTAACAGGTATTTTAACATGGTTACAATAAAGTTTCACTTCCCATTTAGCCATTTTCCCTCCCCTGTGTCATGTGACTCATTATAGTTACAAGGTCTCAGGTATGAATGGGGAGCAGGTGTGTTAAATTTGGTGTTATCGCTCTCACACTCTCTCATACTGGTCACTGGAAGTTCAATATGGCACCTCATGGCAAAGAACTCTGAGGATCTGAAAAAAAGAATTGTTGCTCTACATAACGATGGCCTAGGCTATAAGAAGATTACCAAGACCCTGAAACTGAGCTGCAGAATGGTGGGCAAGACCATACAGCGGTTTCACAGGACAGGTTCCACTCAGAACAGGCCTCGCCATGGTCGACCAAAGAAGTTGAGTGCACATGCTCAGCATCATATCCAGATGTTGTCTTTGGGAAATAGATGTATGAGTGCTGCCAGCATTGCTGCAGAGGTTGAAGGGATGGGGGGCAGTCTGTCAGTGCTCAGACCATATGCCTCACACTGCATCAAATTGGTCTGCACAATGCACAAGAAAGCCTGTAAACAGTTTGCTGAAGACAAGCAGACTAAGGACATGGATTACTGGAATCATGTCCTGTGGTCCGATGAGACCAAGATAAACTTGGTTCAGATGGTGTCAAGCGTGAGTGGCGGCAACCAGGTGAGGACGGAGTACAAAGACAAGTGTGTCTTTCCTACAGTCAAGCACGGTGGTGGGAGTGTCAAGGTCTGGGCCTGCATGAGTGCTACCGGCACTGAGGAGCTACAGTTCATGAATGCCAACATGTACAGTGACATACTGAAGCAGAGCATGATCCCCTCTCTTTGGGCTGCAAGGCAGTATTCCAACATGATAACAACCCCAAACACACCTCCAAGACGACCACTGCTTTGCTAAAGAAGCTGAGGGTAAAGGTGATGGACTGGGCAAGCATGTCTCCAGACCTAAACCCTATTGAGCATCTGTGGGGCATCCTCAAATGGAAGGTGGGGGAGCACAAGGTCTCTAACATCCACCAGCTCAGTGAAGTCGTCATAGAGGAGTGGAAGAGGACTCCAGTGGCAACCTCTAAAGCTCTAGTGAACTCCATACCCAAGAGGGTTAAGGCAGTGCTGGAAAATAATGGTGGCCACTCAAAATATTGACACTTTGGGCCCAATTTGGACATTACCACTCAGGGGTGTACTCACTTTTGTTGGCCATGGTTTAGACATTAATGGCTGTGTGTTGAGTTATTTTGAGTCATTACTTTGCATTGTAGCAAAGTGTCATTTCTTCAGTGGTGTCACATGAAAAGATATAATAAAATATTTACAAAAATGTGAGGGGTGTACTCACTTTTGTGAGATACTGTGTGTGTGTATATATATATATTGTACCAAAATACCATCAGATATATGTAGAAATATGTATTTAAGAATAAATAGAACATATTCTTCATGTCGGTTTAGCGCACTTGAGAATACGGGTAAGTTGGGTGTTATTTTTTTCTCTCTATTGACTCCTATGGAGGAATACGTGAACGCGCACACGATATTCCAAATTCGTGCAAGTAAAAAGAGTTTACTTTCAACTCATAATACGAGCGCAACCCAATGAGTGCAAAACGCTTACTTATACCGCAGTTAAAGCTCCACATGTAACCTGGCCTTAAATTAAATATGGCTGTTTGTTTTCAAACAAAGCAATAGTATAAAACTAATTTAACATGTTTCAATGACGCTAGTAACACTCATTCACTGACTTCATATATGAGTATTACCAGTTTATCACTGATTGTTCCATAAAGAGACAACACACAAGTAACTCTTCTCTTCATTTGTTGACAGTTTACCTGTTCCTTGGTTCCTCTTTTCGGTGTTTAATGGATTCAGCCCAGTTGCAGTCAGCAGTAACGGCCTGTTCTGCGCCATTGTTCTACTCTTCCTCATGCTTCTATTCGTCATATTCTCTATTGCCAGCTGCAAGTGGAGGATGAACAAGTATTTGGGATCTACTATGTTTGTTCTGTATTTTGTGTTTGTTATTGTGAGTGTGATGCTGGAGGATAGGATCATTATATGTCCTATATCCATATGACTTCCACATAAACACCCTTTGTTAGGACACACATCACTTCACCCTTACTGGTCCAGAATCCACTGCACTATTTCAGGTGTTAAAATGGCGTTGCACCAATTCTGCAAGTCATAGAAAGGACCTTGTAATATATTTTCTTATTCCTATTTTTGTATATAAATATTGCTAATATATCTAGTACCAACAATACTAAAACCTCCACATGAAATATTGCATTATTTAATAGATGGGACAATGTACCTTTTTACTGGTAGCTATTCATACACGTGGGTTATACTCTTCATACATTTTTAACACTGAGTTTACATTGCTAGATGTTGACCATGCAATGTGTGTACGTTTAAAGAGAGTATGATTTTTATTTAAATATCCTCAAGTAAACCAAACTTGAACCAGTTTTCTGACTCTTCTTATTTGTCTTCATTTCTCTCTAAATAAAATTGTGAGACAATGTGTCTGATATTCTTCTGAAAGGAAACTTGAGGCATCTTGACTTATGCATCTTAGCTGATTAATAAGAAAAATGAAATAGCCAATGAAAATGCTGTAATTGTTTTTAAAAAATGTAAGACTCTTCAATTCGCTATGTATAATTTGGGGCGGAAAAATTTGCCTGTTCAATTAACTGTTTGTAGCATTACATGACGTGTGTTGCTATAGAATAACATATCAGCCAAGTGTTATTGTTTTTAAAACAAATGAACATGCAATTAGTTTTCAATAGCCGAACGTGACCCCCCATTTCCCTTATTTAGAGGAGCAATATGGGCTTTAGTCTGCAGTTAGTACATAAAGTTAGTGCAAAGTATTCTGTTTTGCAGTTGTTTTCAGGTAAAGCCAAATTGTGGAAAATATATAGCAGACTTAGCCTTGAGAAGTCAGCAGGGTACTTTTACGGTAAACTAGATTACATGAAAAGGGGGGCAAAATAAATCAAATTTATTTCAAAGTTGTTTCATTTGCATAACTAAATATTTTATATAAAAAAACTCAAGGTGTTTACAGTCCCTTTAAGCTACATTTTATTATTTTATAATTCTTTATTTCTTTTGTGGCTTAAAGGCCATTGATGATGGAATGCATATTATAGAACAGATGTTTTAGCTAATAAAGTAGCCAAGTCACAACATTCTATTTTATGAGAATATATAAAATTTTAATTAAAAATAGTCCATCTTTTTGTTCACTGTCAATCAAATGTATTTTGTGGTTCAATCCAACATGTTTCAATTAAATGTCATACATAATTTCCACAGTTGTATCACAAATACATCTATTTTCAGTTCTCAGGAGATTGATGTTATCATGGATCTCATCCAGAGTAGTTTACCCAGAAACAAGTTCTGAAAGGTTGCTGCACAAAAAAGCAGAGGCCTAAACAAAAAACCTTCAAGCTGAAAAGACCAGTAGTCATGCAAATAGGCCTGGCAAGAGTGGAGATAGTGGTATCCACCTTAGTAATAGTTCCCCAAATATCTGTGTGAACAGAAGGAAGAGGGAACATAGATTTGAAGTTAGCAAATGGAACAAAAGGAACACATGGCTTCTGCCATTCCTTTGAAAAGAGTTCATAAACTGAATCAGAAACAGGAAAAGAAGAAGGCTATTTAGGGGCTGCCATACAATGTATCATGGCTGCTTAACTGTAGGAGGAATATCCTCTACTTCTAAAGCAATTACAACTTCTGGGAAGCATAATAATACTTCATTAATAGCAGAGTGAATATAAATTTTGGATGTAACCATGATAAGCCAGAGACCCTGAAACAGTCTGAAATGAAGGCAGCATAACCCTGATTAGAGTTACAAGCACATGATCGGAACAGCCAATAGAATGCGAGCTCAATCTGATTGGCTGATTGGATCAGCCAATCGGATTGAACTTGATTCTGATTGGCTGATTCCATCAGCCAATCAGAATATTCCTACCTTAATTCCGATTGGCTGATAGAATCCTATCAGCCAATCGGAATTCGAGGGACGCCATCTTGGATGACGTCATTTAAAGGAACCGTCATTCGTCGTTCAGTCGTCGGGCAGGATGGATGTTCCGCGTCGGAGGTCTTCAGGATGCTGCCGCTTTGCTCCGGATGGATGACGATAGAAGATGCCGCCTGGATGAAGACTTCAATCGGATGGAAGACCTCTTCTGCCCCGCTTGGATGAAGACTTCGACTGGATCATGGACATCTTCAGCCCCCCGCTTGGGCTTGGATCAGGACATCGGAGGAGCTCTTCTGGACCGATCGGTGAACCTGGCAGGGTGAAGACAAGGTAGGAAGATCTTCAGGGGCTTAGTGTTAGGTTTATTTAAGGGGGGTTTGGGTTAGATTAGGGGTATGTGGGTGGTGGGTTGTAATGTTGGGGGGGGTATTGTATGTTTTTTTTTACAGGCAAAAGAGCTGAACTTCTTGGGGCATGCCCCGCAAAGGGCCCTGTTCAGGGCTGGTAAGGTAAAAGAGCTTTGAACTTTAGTAATTTAGAATAGGGTAGGGCATTTTGTTATTTTGGGGGGCTTTGTTATTTTATTAGGGGGCTTAGAGTAGGTGTAATTAGTTTAAAATTGTTGTAATATTTTTCTTATGTTTGTAAATATTTTTTTATTTTTTGTAACTTAGTTCTTTTTTATTTTTTGTACTTTAGATAGTTTATTTCATTGTAGTTATTTGTAGGAATTGTATTTAATTAATTTATTGATAGTGTAGTGTTAGGTTTAATTGTAGGTAATTGTAGGTATTTTATTTAATTAATTTAATGATAGTATAGTGTTAGGTTTAATTGTAACTTAGGTTAGGATTTATTTACAGGTAATTTTGTAATTATTTTAACTAGGTAACTATTAAATAGTTCTTAACTATTTAATAGCTATTGTACCTGGTTAAAATAATTACAAAGTTGCCTGTAAAATAAATTTTAATCCTAAAATAGCTACAATGTAATTATAATTTATATTGTAGCTATATTAGGGTTTATTTTACAGGTAAGTATTTAGCTTTAAATAGGAATAATTTATTTAATAAGAGTTAATTAATTTCGTTAGATTAAAATTATATTTAATTTAGGGGGGTGTTAGTGTTAGGGTTAGACTTAGCTTTAGGGGTTAATACATTTATTAGAATAGCGGTGAGCTCCGGTCGGCAGATTAGGGGTTAATAATTGAAGTTAGGTGTCGGCGATGTTAAGGAGGGCAGATTAGGGGTTAATACTATTTATTATAGGGTTAGTGAGGCTGATTAGGGGTTAATAACTTTATTATAGTAGAGGTGCGGTCCGCTCGGCAGATTAGGGGTTAATAAGTGTAGGCAGGTGGAGGCGACGTTGTGGGGGGCAGATTAGGGGTTAATAAATATAATATAGGGGTTGGCGGTGTTAGGGTCAGCAGATTAGGGGTACATAAGGATAATTTAAGTAGTGGCGCTTTGCGGTCGGCAGATTAGGGGTTAATTATTGTAAGTAGTTGGCGGCGACGTTGTGGGGGGCAGATTAGGGGTTAATAAATATAATACAGGGGTCGGCGGTGTTAGGGGCAGCAGATTAGGGGTACATAAGTATAACGTAGGTGGCGGTCGGCAGATTAGGGGTTAAAAAAATTTAATCGAGTGGCGGCGATGTGGGGGGACCTCAGTTTAGGGGTACATAGGTAGTTTATGGGTGTTAGTGTACTTTAGAGCACAGTAGTTAAGAGCTTTATGAACCGGCGTTAGCCCAGAAAGCTCTTAACTACTGACTTTTTTCTGCGGCTGGAGGGGATCTGCGGTATGGAAAAGTCGCGGCTGAAAAGTGAGCGTTAGACCCTTTTTTGAGTGACTCCAAATACCGGAGTTAGCCTAAAACCAGCGTTAGGAGCCTCTAACGCTGGTTTTCACGGCTACCGCCAAACTCCAAATCTAGGCCATAGTTAGTTAACCCCCAAGGGAAGAAATAACAGAAATGGCACAATGTAAAGCTGAATAATCCATGAAAAAGAAAACAGTAATAAATTAAAGTACTGTGAAACAAGCTCTGAAATAACTGTAATAAAACAGTAAAGGATACATAATAAATAACAACACAAACAAATAGATAAATATATTTGTACCTCAATTTGAGAAAAGGTTCTGATATGATCAGAGTATCTCTCCTCCAGCCCTGAGAGCTTCTCCTAACACCCTGAGATGCTTAAAGCAGCACAGAAACAGCAAAGGATCAGGATGTGTTTCAACTAAGAGGAATGCGCACCAAAACAATAGACAGCAAAAATGGGAAAAAGTGCGCAAAAAAGCCAACGTGTGGATAAGTGATGAGCGTGCGCTAACCCAACAAGGCACAGTGAAAAATACCGCTAATGGAAACTATGGAGCGTGCGTTAACACGACGTGCGTAAAACTGACAAGCGTGCGCAAAAAAGCCAACGTGTGGATAAGTGACGAGTGTGCCCTAACCGGACCAGTGACAGTGAAAAATACCCCTTATAGAAAACAATGGATCGTGCGCTAACCCAAAGGATCATAACCCAACATGCACAAAACCTAACATGCATGAACCCAAAGGCTGACACAAGAAAATCAAATCTAGGAGATGAAAAAAACTGCTGCGCACAAACTAATTAAAAGTAGACATGTGCATGGCGAAAAAATTCTGTTCGGATCGATTCGGATTTGTTTCGGATTCATTCGAATAAATTCGGTTCGGATTTGTTATGGATTCATTCGGATTCGAATAAATTCAGCTGGATTTGGTTCGATTCGGAAATTCGGATTTTCGGTAAGTGTTAGGTGGGATTAGACTAGTATTATGTACTAAATTCGGCTGGATTCGGTTCGGTTCGGAATTTCGGTAAGTGTTAGGTGGGATTAGACTTATACTGTACAATAGTAGTGTAATCCATGGCCATCCGAATTTACCGAATAAATCCGAAGAAATTTGGATTTATTTTGTAAATTCGGCAGTATTTTAATTCGGAAATTCGGTTCGATCCGAATCGCCGAATTTTCCGAATTTCAGAATCGATCCGAAACAAATCGCACATATCTAATTAAAAGAGGAATAGCAAAGAATAATTTTGTTCCACGGCCATATATAAAGTAACAGTGCCCATAACATAGCCATAAAGAGTGTCTTATATAACAATAAAAAATACTTACCAGAAGACAGCCAAACCAGTACTGAAACAATCAGTAGAGATTATGGAATATGAGTATATTGTAGATCCATAAAGGAGGGCAACAGACAAGTCCTGCGACCGATTATGGAAATTTATGCAGAAATTCCCATGAGGTAAATAAAAGAATTATAAACAATATAACAAATAGATCCCTCTGACTAGCACTGCACACTGCCTCACTAGGCCTCAAAATACACTGAAACCCCCTGTCTCTGAAAAAACGTATGTACATCTTCATTCTTCAACCACTTCCAGCGGAGGCAAAGAAAAGTCTGAGTGGGTGGTGGAAGGGGTTAAAATAAGCTCTTGGGGTTTGAGACTTTTTGCCTCCTCCAAGTGGTAGGGAAGGCAATTCTCATAAGTAATGGATCATGGACTACTCTCACCACCTTTATGAAAGAAAAAGTTAACCCCAAGCTTGTGCAACCATTGAGCCCTAATGCCAAAACCCCAAAGGAAAATTCAAAGCTTTAAAGCAGGTGAGGGAAATAAAGCTGTAAACAGTTCAGCAGTAACTTCAAACAGCGTTAAGTCCAACCAGACTCAATTTAAAGTGACAGTAACCACATTTCAAAGTGCCTGAAACTGCTAATAAAAGGTGTATGGTGTATAACTATATGTTTCCAGACTATGGGAATCATGTGTACATGGTCATTCTAACATCCGGTGGGCCCCCAACGTCGCCGCCACCTACCTACAATTATTAACCCCTAATCTGCCAACCGGACATCGCCGCCACTTTAATAAATGTATTAACCCCTAAACCGCCGCACTCCCGCCTCGCAAACACTAGTTAAATGTTATTAACCCCTAATCTGCCCCCCCCAACGTCGCCGACACCTACCTACATTTATTAACCCCTAATCTTCCGACCCCAACGTCGCCGCTACAATAATAAATTTATTAACCCCTAAACCTAAGTCTAACCCTAACCCCCCTAACTTAAATATAATTGAAATTAAACAAAATAAATTTAACATAATTAAATAAATTAATCCTATTTAAAACTAAATACTTACCGATAAAATAAATTCTAAGCTAGCTACAATATAACTAATAATTACATTGTAGCTAGCTTAGGGTTTATATTTATTTTACAGGTAAGTTTGTATTTATTTTAACTAGGTAGAATAGTTATTAAATAGTTATTAACTATTTAATAACTACCTAGCTAAAATAAGTACAAAATTACCTGTAAAATAAATCCTAACCTAAGTTATAATTACACCTAACACTACTAACTAATTACCTAAACTACCTACAATTAATTACAATTAAATTAAATAAACTAAATTACGGGGGGAAAAAACACTAAATTATAGAAAATAAAAAAAGAATTACAATAATTTTAAACTAATTATACCTAATCTAATCCCCCTAATAAAATAAAAAAGCCCCCCAAAATAAAAAAATGTCCCTACCCTATACTAAATTACAAATAGCCATTAAAAGGGCCTTTTGCGGGGCATTGCCCCAAAGTAATCAGCTCTTTTACCTTTAAAAAAAAAATACAATACCCCCCCAACATTACAACCCACCACCCACACACCCCTACTCTAAAACCCACCCAATCCCCCCTTAAAAAAACCTAACACTAACCCCCTGAAGATCGCCCTACCTTTAGCTATCTTCACCCAGCCGGGCACAAGTGGTCCTCCATACGGCAGAAGTCTTCATCCGATCGGGGCAGAAGAAGTCCTCCAGACAGCAGAAGGCTTCATCCAGGTGGCATCTTCTATCTTCATCCTTCCGGAGCGGAGTGGGTCCATCTTCAATCCAGCCGATGCGGAGCATCCTCTTCAAACGTCCTAACGAAGAATGAAGGTTCCTTTAAATGACATCATCCAAGATGGCGTCCCTTGAATTCCGATTGGCTGATAGAATCCTATCAACCAATCGGAATTAAGGTAGGAAAAATCCTATTGGCTTATGCTATCAGCCAATTGGATTGAAGTGCAATCCGATTGGCTGATCCAATCAGCCAATAGGATTGACCTTGCATTCTATTGGCTGTTCCAATCAGCCAATAGAATGAGAGGTCAATTCTATTGGCTGATTGGATCAGCCAATCAGATTTTTCCTACCTTAATTCCGATTGGCTGATAGAATTCTATCAGCCAATTGGAATTCAAGGGATGCCATCTTGGATGACGTCATTTCAAGAAACCTTCATTCTTTGTTAGGACTTCATTTGAAGAGGATACTCCACGTCGGCTGGATTGAAGATGGACCAGCTCTGCTCCGGAAGGATGAAGATAGAAGATGCCGCCTGGATCGTCTGGAGGACCTCTTCTGCCCCGATCGGATGAAGACTTCTGCCGTATGGAGGACCACTTGTGCCCGGCTGAGTGAAGACGGCTCAAGGTAGGGTGATCTTCAGGGGGTTAGTGTTAGGTTTTTTTAAGGGGGGATTGGGTGGGTTTTAGAGTAGGGGTGTGTGGGTGGTGGGTTGTAATGTTGGGGGGTATTGTATTTTTTTTTACAGGTAAAAGAACTGATTACTTTGGGGCAATGCCCCGCAAAAGGCCCTTTTAAGGGCTATTTGTAATTTTATTAGGGGGATTAGATTAGGTGTAATTAGTTTAAAATACTTGTAATTCTTTTTTATTTTCTGTAATTTAGTGGGGGGGGGGGTTCTCATAATTTAGTTTATTTAATTTAATTGTAATTGTAACTTAGGTTAGGATTTATTTTACAGGTAATTTTGTACTTATTTTAGCTAGGTAGTTATTAAATAGTTAATAACTATTTAATAACTATTCTACCTAGTTAAAATAAATACAAAGTTGCCTGTAAAATAAAAATAAATCCTAAGCTAGCTACAATGTAACTATTAGTTATATTGTAGCTACCTTAGGGTTTATTTTATCGGTAAGTATTTAGTTTTAAATAGGATTAATTTATTTAATTATGTTAAATTAATTTCGTTTAATTTAAATTATATTTAAGTTAGGGGGGTTAGGGTTAGACTTAGGTTTAGGGCTTAATAACTTTATTATAGTGGCAGCAATGTTGGCGGCGGCAGATTAGGGGTTAATAAATTAAATATATTTGCGGCGACGTTGGGGGAGGCAGATTAGGGGTTAATAACTATAATGTAGGTGTTGGCGATGTTGGGGGCAGCAGATTAGGGGTTTATAAGTATAATGTAGGTGGTGGCGGTGTCCGGAGCGGCAGATTAGGGGTTAATAGTATAATGCAGGTGGCGACGATGTCGGGGGCGGCAGATTAGGGGTTAATAAGTATAAGATTAGGGGTGTTTAGACTCAGGGTTCATGTTAGGGTGTTAGGTGTAGACATATTTTTTTATTTTCCCATAGGAAACAATGGGGCTGCGTTAGGAGATGAAATCTGCTTTTTTGCAGGTGTTAGGTTTTTTTTCAGCCAGCTCAGCTCCATTGTTTCCTATGGGGAAATCGTGCACGAGCACGTTTTGCCAGCTTACCGCTACCGTAAGCAACGCTGGTATCAAGGTGAGATGTGGAGCTAAATTTTGCTCAACGCTCCCTTTTCTGAGGCTAACGCCGGCTTGCAGAAAACTCGTAATACCAGCGTTGGCTTAAGGGAGCGGTAAGAAAAAAAGGAGCGTTAGCACCGCACAGCCTTACCGACAAAACTCGTGATCTAGCCGTTTAGTTGCTTGAAGGTAAAATTTTAGAGCACGCACAACATCCAGGATATGCAAAAGTCGTTCCTAGAACAAAAAGAAGGAACAACAATTTCCTGATTAATGTTTTGATATGACACAACCTTAGGGAGAAAACCCAACTAAGTACGAAGGGCCGCCTTATCTGCATGAAAAATAAGGTACGGGGAATCACACTGCAGAGCCGAAAGCTCAGAAACTCTGCAAGCGGAAGAAATAGCAAGAAAAAAAACAAAACCTTACATTCACTTACCATCCATGGGAACGTAGGAAAAATAACAACATCTCTGTATGAGATTTTGCTAGTTGAAAAGATAACGCCTGAACCAAGATGTCGTCTAGGTAAGGCGCCACCGCAATTCCCTGGGATCTGACCATTGCCAAAAGAGCCCCCAGCACCTTTGTAAATATTCTGGCAAGACCAAACGGAAGTGCAACAAACTGGAAATGCTTGTCCAGAAAGACAAACTTTAGAAACTGGTGATGATCCCTGTGAATAGAAACAAGTAGATACGGGTCCTTCAGGTCTATGGTCATTATGAACTGACCTTCCTGAATCAATGAAAGAATGGAACAAATAGTTTCCATGTTGAAGGACGGAACCCTGAGGACTTTGTTGAGGCACTTTAGGTTTAGAATGGGACGGAAAGTTCCCTCCTTTTTGGGAACCACAAAGAGATTTGAATAGAATTCTTGTCTCTGTTCCTCTACAGAAACTGGAACAATTACTCCCAGGGAGGATAGGTCCTCTACACAGTTTAAGAAGGCCTCCTTCTTTACTTGGTTTGTGGATAGTCTTGACAGGAGAAATCTGCCCCTTGGAGGGCAAGACTTGAATTCTATTCTCTAACCCTGGGATACTATGTCCACAGCCCACAGATCTGGGACATTGTGTATCCAAACTTGCTGAAAAAGAAAAAAACTGCCCCCCACTTGATCCAAAATTGGATCAGGGTGGACCCTTTATGCTGATTTAGAAATTTAGAATCAGTGGAAGGCTTCTTGTTTTGCTTCCCCTTATTCCCAGGCTGACTGGACCTCCAAGAGGTCTTGGATTGCTCTCGTTTGGAAGAAGAGGAGGAAGACTTTGGTCCTTTAAAGTTACTAAAGGAGTGAAAATCAGAATTCTGGCGACCCTTAGGTCTATTCTTCTTGTCCTGAGGTAGGAAATATCTCTTTCCACCCGTAATTTCAGAAATGATTTCCGCCAGACCAGGACCAAATAAAGTTTTACCTTTATAAGGTAAAGATAAATGCTTGGCTTTTGAAGTTACATCAGTTTACCAGGATTTTAACCACAAAGCTCTGCGAGCTAGAACAGTGAAGCTAGACATCTTAGCTCCCAGTCTAATTGCCTGCATGTTAGCATCGCAGATAAAGGTATTGGCCAGTTTAAGAGCTTTGATCCTATCTTGGATCTCCTCTATCGTAGTCTCTTCTGATATATCAGATCAGACAAGGCATCGCACCAATAAGATGCTTCTCTCGCAACCAATTATTGCCGCAGGTTGCCACTGTAATCCTTGATGGATGTACTTCTTTTTTACGTAAGCCTCTAGCTTCTTATCCATGGGATCCTCAAAGAAACAACTATCCTCTATAGGAATGGTAGGTTTTTTAGCTAGAGTAGAGATAGCTCCTTCTACTTTAGGCACAGTGCGCCATGAGTCACAAATGGAGTCAGCAACAGGAATCATCTTTTTAAAAACAGAGGAAGGGGAAAAAGAAACCCCTGGATTATCTCATTCCTGAGCTATACTTTCAGACATCTTGTCTGGAACAGGAAAAACATCCACAGAAGAGGGAGAATCATAAACTCTATTAAGTTTAGTTGACTTTTTATGATTGACAAAGACAGAAGGTTCGGAGTCATCCAAAGTAGCTAGAACCTCCGTCAGAAGTAACCGGAGGTGTTCAAGCTTAAATCTGAAATTAACTTCTTCAGACTCTGCAGAATCTTCCCCTAATATGTCAGGGTCTGAGATTTCACCCTCAGAAGCTACTGAGGTATCCTTCTCATCAGACATAGGGGAGAGGTTGACCAGCACAGATTTAGTGGGGTCAGAAACCTTAATAGCAGAAAAATTCATAGATTTCCTCTTACGCTTACCTTAAGTAGGGAAAGCAGGTAAAGCTGCAGATACCGCAGAGGTTATCTGTGCAGCAAAATCCCCTGGTAAATAAACACCCCCAGGAGGTTGAGAGGAAACAGAAGGCCCTGAATGAGAAACAATAAAGGCTTGAGACATTTGTGGAGAAAGCTGAGACATGTCACACACAGCATTATCCTGAGAGACTCTTGGCTCAGAAGGGAGTAACTTGTCTTTAAATTTTAAAGTTTTACCTAAACATGAGGAACAAAATTGCATAGGCAGAAAAATTTGGGCCTTTAAACATAGTAAGCACTTATCCATTGAAATAGACAGATTCTGTTCTGAGTCCATAGCTACAGAAATCAGATCCCACTAAAGATGACAAAATTAGAATTTAAATAAAAAAATTATAAATAAACTTCCCACAGAACGTTAAAGTTTATTATACTTAGAGCAAAAGAATCTGTCACCCTTTAAACAGACTGCCTAAGGCTCCTACCGTGACAGGATTGAAAACACCACTAGTAAGAGGAAGCGACACTCTCCTGCAGAGTTGCTCTCCTCTTGGCAGACGATCCGATTGTCAAAGAACAAGCCGCAAAGCCGACACTAAAGGCTCACTAAACTCTGCTCTGTACAACACAGAAGAGCGGAGATTATGTGAGCGGGCTAGAGAAAAGAAACTGCGCCATATCACATGCGCGCGTTTCTAACGGCCCAAATTTAAAGTAAAAAGTATTTTATTCCTTAACCCATATCTGGGCTCCATAAATAAGAGGAAAATATAGAAACACCTTAACAACCCTTCAGCCAAAGGAAAATAAAGGAAAATTCCAAGCATAGCATTCATTAACCCCTTAAGTCTCTCTCTCTCTCTCACAAACAAACATATAAAGTGCCAGTAAAACTGCCCATAAACGTACCCTTAATAAAAAAAAGATAACTATGTCCCAAAATAGATCCACTTGAGGGTTAACCTTTAAAGTGCTGTCCTTCAGTACCTAAAGGCACTTACAGTGTGGATCCAGCTGCAGGGCAGATAACAGCTACAGGTGTGACAGGTACTCCACTCCCTGTCAGGGACCTGTAGGAAAGAACAGAGTAACCAACCCTGGCTTTCTGCAAAGGGGTAGCAATAGTGTTAGAAGTAAAGCAAAGACTACCTCGCCACCTTCTAAATGCTAAAAGCCATTACTTCTCTTACAAAAGAGATTGTCGTGGACACAGCTATCCCCAATCCTTGCTTGCAGGGAAAAGTACCCATAAAAGGATTAAATATCTTCTGACACCATCTTCGCACATCCTCCATTGACAGGGGCAAAGAGAATGACTGGGGATTATGGGTAAGGGAAGTTACACTTAACAGCTCTGCTGGGGTGCTCTTTGCCTCCTCCTGCTGGCCAGGAGTTGAATATCCCACTAGTAATTTGAATGAAGTTGTGGACTCTCCATGCCATAGGAAAGAAATCCTCATTTCATCTGAAAGGCCTGTGATATTTCCCACTTGGAAAATAAACTTTTACTGCCTAACTGGTAACTAACTCCTTGTCTGAATACTTACTGTGAGGAAAAAAATTGTTTCAGATCTGTTAGAGAACCCCTCTCAATGATGAGTAGGTCAGCACTTCAGTATTCACCTCACTCCATCAGGGAGGCAAACTAACGACTAAGGATTCAGTGTAGTGGGGGAGGGATTTAATGCTCTGGTATGTTGGGGTGTGTTTGCATCTGGGGTGTGTTTGCATCCTCCTAGTGGTCAGGAGGGGAAATCCCAAATGATGACACCATCTGATGAAAGAAAAAAGCTTACAAAATTAAAGGGACATGGAAGTGAGATTTAAAGGGTTATAAAATGATGTTTCTAAGACAACATAAAAAAACATATATTTTGATAGACATTGTTTTGTAGATCAAATAGAACTTTTATTTTAGCTTGATGATATCACTCAATCCACATTTGTGGTTGTGGCATTTTCCAAAAGTATTGTCCTATCGCTTTTAATTTGCACATTAATGAGCTCCTCACACTTTGCATTTATCAACTTGCATGCGCAGAACATATTGAGACCTCGGTGTACTCTGGATAGTGTCCTCCGGGCACGTGATAGCAATAACAGGTACGTTAATAAATATATCACTACACAAATGCACATGTGTGGCTGAGTCAAACTGAAGTGTGCAGGCGTGACAACGTGCACGCTAACAAGAAGGGCTGATGCAGCTGCAACCCAGGTTGCTTACCGTGATTGGAAAATGCTAATGAGCTTTGAGGTCTGAAAATGGGCTGCTTTTCATAGGATGATTGGGGTGAAATAAAGTAAAAACGCTACATTAAGGTATTTTACTACATTTTGGATTTGTCCTAAACTCTGCATGGATGTTGGGTAACAATTTGCCTTTAATATCCCTTTAAATAAACTTTCAGTGACTACCACTGTAAGGTGTTGGTTTCATGGGGGGAGTGTCAGGTCAGGCCGAAGCCTCTGGCCCGCTGTACCACCTGAAGCAGATGTAGATTATCTGATAAGGATTCCTTTATAATAGACTCAGACCACGCAGCAATGATCCAAAGCTATTCATGTTTATTGAACAGTGCAAGCATGTCTTATAGACTTCAGTAACAGCATATGGGGTTAAGGGGATGACACGTTATGGCTGTGTCATTTTACACAGTTATACACAGTTAAACACAGTGTGATTCTGGAAATTCACTAGCTCATAAACAATATCTGATAGTCATAATAAACCATGCATCTGCGAAGACAACAAGGTCGCTGGACCATCTTGTTGATATAATATTCTTCTGGGCTTAAGGCCATGGAACTTCTACAAGGCTAACCGGCTAAGGAAAATACAATAACAAGCATATATTTCTCACTACAGAATGAATCATTATAATAAAGTCTAATCATTACAAAATGGATGCCAATCATTACAAGATGGATGCGAAAAGACAAAATGGCGCCCAAGAACAAGATGGCGCTAGTCAGGTTCACATTAACCCCTAACATTCCACTCTTTTATTCTACCAGAATAACGAAACAAAATCTTTCCAGTTTTCTTCTGCTACAAAATTTCTTTCTCTTGGTATTTGTGTGGTTCTGGGGTTGTAACAAAAATAATTTCAGACCAAGGGAATCAAGGGAATATGCAACCACAATTTATTGTTGATTATAATAAAAACAGTCAAAATATGAAATTTCTTTATTAATAAAAACAGAAGCAAATAATTACTATAAAACAAATCAAGTAATCTAATTACATTTAAATTACAATTTGCAGAGTATATTCTCTACTAGCAAGGATAGCACATTATGTTATATTCCTTTACAGCCAGCAAGTTAGTCACATACAAAAAGTTCTCTCTATAGTAAAATCGCAAAACAGGTTTAAAGTTAGAGAATACATAATACTAAAAGTGATAGGAAAGTAAGAATTAAACTTGCGTGATTCAAAAAGAGCATGTAATTTATAGACACTGTAAAATTCACTTCTATTTTTAAATGTGCTTTGTTCTCTAGGTAACCTTTGTTGAAAAAGAATACGCACATATCCTAGACTAGTGGAAGCTAGCTGCTGATTGATGACTGCACAAATTTGTCTCTTGTGATTGGCAAACTAGATGGGTTCATATAGCTGCCAGTAGTGCTATGCTGTTCCTTCAGTAAAGGATAACAAGATATTGAAGCAAATTGGAAAATAGAAGTAAATTGGAAAGTTGTTGAAAATTGTATGTTCTATCCAAATCATGAAAGAAAATTTGGGGGTTTCCTGTCCCTTTAACATCAATCAGCTGAGAGACCAGGTTAGAAGCTACAGCAACACAGCCTAGATAGAATCATGCAGACAGCTTCTCAAAATGTACACTTCTGTTTTGTCTAATAAAGAGTTCACACTGCAGCTACCCAATTACCCTCCTCATTTGCAAAAACTGTTAGGTGTATAACATTAAAATGATATAATAAGTATCTTTTTCTGCAAAATCAGCAATAGTAATACATGCTAAGCTCATAAGTAATACATATAGTGTTAGATTACAAGTGGAGCACTATCGATGGTGTAGGGTGAATGATGTTTTACAAGAGCTATTGGCAAGCTCACTGTGCACGTATTACAAGTGGTGAGTTAAGTGTTGTGCTTGAGCCCAATCTATACTATAATCGTGTTTGTAACGCGCTACGCACGCATCCTCAAAGGAATGTTGGCAGTGCGAGGCAGTCAAGGTGGATTCCAAAAATGGCAGGGTGGTGAAAGAATCCACCGAAGGAATCCACCAGGATGCCTTGAAGGCAAACGGAGCATTACCAAAAAAACAAAAAATGTCCGCAATAAGTATTTAAAAAAAAAAAGCCTGCAATAAGTATTAAAAAAAAAAAGCCTGCAATAAGTATTAAAAAAAAAACTAACCGCCCGCACAAAGTATTAAGAAAAAACTAACTAACCGCCCACATGAAGTATTTAGAAAAAAAAACCAACTGACTAATAAAATTATTAACCCCTAAATCCGCAAACCCCAACAACACTTACAACATAGAAAGCACCTCAAGCAGCAATATAGACAGACTGGGACTTCACAACCGCCCAGCTGACTGCACTCTACTGCCCAGCAGATGTTAATCTCAAAACCAAGGTTCAGGATGAGGACATCCAAATGACACCAGCAAGTGTATGTTAAAATTTTTTTCTTTATTTAAAAGCGACGCGTTTCTCAGCCGTTGTGTGGCTGGTTCCTCAGGCTAATACATTTTTGTAGGGCATTGCCCTAAAGAAATCAGCTCTTTTACATTACAAATAAACCAAGTCCCCTCTAACAGTAAAACCCCCCACCCACCAAACCCCCAAAATAAAAAAAAAACGTTCACTAATAAACCTAAACTACCCATTGCCCCTTAAGGGGCATTTGTATGGGCATTGCCATTAAAAGGGCATTCAGCTCTTTTTCACTGCCCTTAAAAGGGCATTCAGCTCTTTTGCAATTTGACCAAAAAATACCCTAATCTAAAAAACCAAAATCCCCCCCAAAATTTAAAAACACCTAACACTAAAGCCCCAAATAGGTACTAGGTGGAGAAGGTCTTCTTCCAGGCGGGTCCATCATCTTCATCCACAGCAAAGGCGGCACGGAGTGGAGGTCCGGAGTGGTCTTCTCAGAAGTGGCGATCCTCGGCGAAGGCATGGAGGTTCCTCTTCATGCGGTCGTCCGCCGCACACTGAAGATTAAATTCATATTTATTGGGGTACCTTGAATTCCTATTGGCTGAAATTTTCAAAATCAGCCAATAGATTGAGAGCTACTGAAATCTTATTGGCTGATTTGAACAGCCAATAGGATTTCAGTAGCTCTAATCCTATTGGCTGTTTTGAAACATTCAGCAGCCAATAGGATGAGAGCTACTGAAATCTTATTGGCTGATTTGAACAGCCAATAGGATTTCAGTAGCTCTAATCCTATTGGCTGTTTTGAAAAATTCAGCAGCCAATAGGAAAAGAGCTACTGAAATCATATTGGCTGATTTGAACAGCAAATAGGATTTTAATAGCTCTAATCCTATTGGCTGTTTTGAAAAATTCAGCCAATAGGAATGCAAGGTAACCCAAATTGATTGCGGTACCTTGCATTCAATATTTAGTATACCACGGACATCGGATAAAGAGGAGCCTTCATGCTACCACCGCTGCCGCCACCACCACAGATGACTACCGCCAAGGATCGCCACTGGGAAGACCGCTCCGGACCTCCGCTCCGCACCGCCTTCACTGTGGATGAAGATGATGGACCCGCCTGGAAGAAGACCTTCTCCACCAGAATTGTGAAACTGTGAGTACCTATTTGGGCTTTAGTGTTATGTGTTTCTATTAATTTTTTGGGGGGGTTTGGTTTTTTAAGATTAGGGTTTTTTGGGCAAATTGCAAAAGAGCTGAATGACCTTTTGAGGGCAGTGAAAAAGAGCTGAATGCCCTTTTAAGGACAATAAAAAAGAACTGAATGCCCTTTTAAGGGCAATGCACATACAAATGCCCCTTTAGGGGCAATGGGTAGTTTAGGTTTATTAGTGTTAGTTTTTTTTATTTTGGGGGGTTTGGTGGGTGGGGGTTTTACTGTTAGGGGGAATTCGTTTAATTTTAATGTAAAAGAGCTGATTTCTTTAGGGCAATGCCCTACAAAAAGCCCTTTTAAGGGCTATTGGTAGTTTAGTATTAGATTAGGGGGTGTTTTTATTTTGGGGGGGATTTTTTATTTTTATAGGGGTATTAGTTTAGGTTTGATTTTATTATTTTGGATAGCTTTGTTTATTTTTTTTTTCTTTATTTTAACTTTTTTATTTTTTTTAGCTTGTTTTTTTTTTTTCATTTTTAACACACAGACTGCCCTCTGGGCAGGCTTATCAACTAGTATAAAATAAAGCTTTTTGAGACCTGTAGTAAACCACTATCACTTGCTAGTTTGCATAACAAAACACATGAAGATGCTATAGAAATAAAGGCTTTGAATTATATTTAGAGTAAATATTTAGGAAATAAAGGTTTAGGGGCCGATTTATCATTGTCTGTCCGACATGATACGCTGTCGGCATTTAACATTGCACAAGCAGTTCTGGTGAATTGCTTGTGCAATGCCGCCCCCTGCAGATTTGCGGACAATCGGCCGCTAGCAGGGAGTGTCAATCAACCCGATCGTTTAGGATCGGGCGGATTGCAGACCGCAGCCTCAGGGGCAGCAGACCAGTTATGGAGCAGCGGCATCAGGGGCCATTCAGCTCTTGATAAATCCCCTTAGAATTAAAAAGGAGGTTTGTGATAGAATTTAAGAGATATGGTATATGAAAAAGGGTTAGGAGGGGGTTAAATGTGTAGATAAATTTATATACAGTATGTATATGTGTTTGTGTGAGTGTGTGTGTAGGTATGAAGTGCTTTATACTTAACTTTTATTAAAATAGTATAGCGCAGAACTTCATGAAGAACACCACTGCTTGCGCACTGTTGGCTTAAAGGAGTATGAAACCAAAACATTTTCTATATACTATTTGACACTTTTTCAAATTTAACAAATAGTTAACCGGTATGCTCGCGACTATTCCGGCCCAGCGTACCTGGTTATCAATCTGCCACCCTGGAGGCCGCGGATGCCATAGGAATCAATGGCAGTCTGAAAGCAGCGAAAGCTTATGTTCGATGCTGCCAGATATCCCATTGATTTCTATGGTTGAAAACCAGTAACGTTTACACCTAACATAAGCCCCGAGTCTAAACACCCCTAATCTTCCAGCCCCGACATCCCCGCAACATAAATAACATTTATTAACCCCTATTCTGCCGCGCCCGAACCCTGCCGTCCCTAAATAAAGTTATTAACCCCTATTCCGAATTTCCGCTGCTTCCAGACCCCGCCGCCACCTAAATAAACGTATTAACCCCTAAACATCTGGCCTCCCACATCACTACCACTAACTAAACCTATTAACCCCTACACCGCCAGCCCCCCACATCGCCATAAACTAAATTAAGCTATTAACCCCTAAACCTAACAACCTGCTAACTTTACATTAAAATTACACCATCCCTATCTTATAATATTTTAAAACTTACCTTTAGAATTAAAATAAACTATATTAAACTATTAATTAACCTACCCTAACTATTATACTAAAATTACATTAAACTAGCAATTAAATTAGCTATATTACATATTAAAAACCCTAACCCTACTCAGCGGAACTTCAAAAACTGTGGATGGATGTCCGGTCTTCAAAACTGTAAGTGGATCTTCGGGGGTTAGTGTAAGGTTTATTTACAGGTTTTTTGGGTGGGTTTTATTTTTAGAGTAGGGTCTGGGCATGTAAAAGAGCTAAATGCCCTTTTAGGGGCAATGCCCATAAAAATGCCCTTTTCAGCCTATCTAAAAAACCTTTTTAGGTTTTTTAGATAGGCTTTTTATTTGGGAGGGTTGGTTGGGGGGGTGGTGGGTTTTACTGTTGGAGGGTGTTTGTATTTTTTTTTCAGGTGAAAGAGCTGATTTCTATGGGGCAATTGGTAGTTTATTGTAGGCTGGGGGGTTTATTTTTTTTGGGGGGGGTTTATTTTTGATAGGGCTATTAGATTAGGTGTAATTTGTTTTTATTTTTGATAGTAGATTTAAATAATTGGAGTAGGGTTAGGGTTTTTAATATGTAATATAGCTAATTTAATTGCTAGTCTAATGTAATTTTAGTACAATAGTTAGGGTAGGTTAATTAATAGTTTAAAATAGTTTATTTTAATTCTAAAGGTAAGTTTTAATTTATTATAAGATAGGGATTTTAATGTAAAGTTAGCGGGTTGTTAGGTTTAGGGGTTAATAGCTTAATTTAGTTTATGGCGATGTGGGGGGCTGGCAGTTTAGGGGTTAATAGGTTTAGTTAATGGTAGTGATGTGGGAGCCCAGAGGTTTAGGGGTTAATACGTTTATTTAGGTGGCGGCGGGGTCCGGGAGCAGCGGGATAGGGGTTAATAACTTTATTAAAGTTGCGGCAGGGTTACGGGAGTGGCGGGATAGGGGTTAATAACTTTATTAAAGTTGCGGCGGGATAGGGGTTAAACATTTTAGTATAGTGGCGGCATTTAGTGACAGGGTATAAATAAAGTCGGGAAAAAGCCGAATAGCAGCAAGATTGATGACTGCTAGTTAACAACAGTCCGATGCTCATCGCCCTGTACTTGGTGCGCGTCTTTTTGGCAGCTTTTTCTATAAATATGGAGATCGTATTCAGGTCCGCGGCCGCGATGTTAGGCGAGCGTATTGGTGCCGGCGAATGCAGCATAGTTGAGGATTTGATAAATATCCCCCATGCTCAAAGTTTAAAACTAATGGTACCTTTGTACGCAATCTAAAAATCACGTACATTTCTTGACGTGCTAAAAGCTGAAACTTATCACCACCTCTCTCATTTTTATTAATGCCCTCCATCACCATCCACCTTAAAGTGGTAGAGTTCTTATTATGTACAATTGTAAAATGTTGTACCAATGGTGTTGCACACCGGAATTAAGTTGTACAGTGTTGGCTTAAAGATAATGATTAACATATGTTGTACAGATTAGGCAGAAACATTATTTGTCTAAAAGAAACTACAGTGAGAATTGCTTGATATCGCTTTCTGAACATCTTAGAATGTAATATAGATGCAGAAAAAAATAAATGTGGAACTAAATCTGGAAGAAACAAAATCTGATGAAATGGGAAATATCAATTTCAGGTTATTTTCTGTTAATATCACCCAGTTTAATTTTCCTGTCTGCATCTGTCCTTACATCTCTATCTAGTAAATGTTTTGTTTTACTTTTTTAGCTTTTAATTACATTTAGTTATTTTGCTTTAACATTAAGGGCCTAATTCTCTAAAGCTGGCAATATTTACTTTGGGAACTGTGTATCTCATTACAGGGAGTTAACTAATATTCTTTATGTGAAGGAGAGATATACTGTACAATATAGTGCTCAGTAAAATAACAATGTAAGCTTACCTAATAATTCAATTTCTTTCATGGTGCTGAGAGTCCATGGGACTGATTTATCAATGCTTCAACTGATAATAAGCTGGGATCCCGCGTCAAATTCGGCGCAAATTTGATCTGCCGTAGTTAACGATCCCGCGATATCAATCCGACGCAGATCGATGCTTGTGTTATTCGAGCGGGATACTGATCATCCGCCGTCACATTTGACTCTATTTGACCCTCTTGCTAATTTATCGCGTCTATTCCGACACAGTGTACCTATCGTTCAAACCGCCACCCTTGTCTGTCTGAAAACACAGAAAGGTTATGTTCGATGTTGCAAGACAATGAAGCATATTAGATAATAAAAGTAAATTAGAAACTTTATTCAAATGGTATACTCTTTCTAAATCATAAGACAAAATATGGGTTTCATGTCCTTTTAAGTTGATTTTATTTAGCCCTTATTACTAAATAAAATCAAGTAGGGAGATGTTACCCTACTTATGGATTATGTTACATCTGTGTCTCTCATTACAAAGCAAGGGGACAATATTATTGCTTCAAATTTGGTGCAAAGTATTGCTTCAAATTTGGTGCAAAGTATTGCTTCAAATTTGGTGTACTAGTAGATATAGGGATAAAAATGAAATAAATACATTACATAATATAGCTAGCCTCCTTTTTTGGATAAATCTATTTGCACCATGTTTAACGCATGTAATACAAGTCCCACTCTCAACTTCGCAACACTTTTCGCACCAAATTTGACGCAATACTCAAACTCCTAAACAACCCACAAACTAGTAAAGTTTTCCACAACTTCTTATTGGTAAATGCATGATCACGTGATTAATGAAATCAGCCAATCTGATTGAAATATACATTTTCTACTATCACTAACAAATCAAATTGCTCTATACTTGAGTCATTGATCATTCATCAGTACTTGTAAGTTCTACAACTTCTTATTGGTAAATGCATAATCACGTGATTAATGAAATCAGCCAATCTGATTGAAATATACATTTTCTACTATCACTAACGAATCAAATTGCCCTATACTTGAGTCATTGATCACTCATCAGAACTTGTAAGTGCCATTTGTTACATTGTATATTATACATTGAAAGTATGTATATGTGAAATTAGTATTAAAGATAAACATTGATGATGACATTAGGCCACACAGTGTAATATTTTTGACAATGATTTTAATAATCGAATGATGTTTGATTCAATATAATCTTAAGCTGATAGCTCAATGGGATAGTCTACCTAACATTAAACTGACATGAATCATATACAGCAGAAATTAAAATCACCTCTTACTGTCATGCTATTTTCAGTGTTTTTCTTCCTTTCTTGAATTTAATTTACATTAACAAATGTCATCTTATATGCCAGCCCATTTTTTAACACCTGTGTAGGGGTGGTTTTAAAACTAGACTGCAATCAGGAATGGTTACACAGGTGCAGAGAGAAAACTGGCCCAGCTCTTTTTAAAATATGATAGCCTAATTACATGTTACATTCACAATTATTCTTGCTCAGAATAATAATATATTTACACTATATACATATAGTGGTATAAATAAACACAGAGATATGAAAGACAACATTGTTTAGAACAAAAAAAAGGAATTTAGGGACATGTAAATATGTTTGCAAGAGATTTGTGACATAACACACACACACACATATATATATATATATATACACACACACAAGTATGTGCAAAGATATATGTACAAATTCTAGCATTAATAATCATAAAAAAAAAGAAAAAGAAAACATGAGATAGGCATATCATGATTTCTAGAAATACAAATACACATTAATTTATGTGAAAATATCATATATCAGATTTTTCGTATAACAAATAGAAAAATAACTTTCTTTGAGATATTATTGTTTGTTCAGGTATAAATCTAGCTATTTCTTGGACATTAACAGATGCAAAATAAAAGATTAGCTTTAGAGAAATGGTCTTGTTCATGGACAGTAATGAAATGGTATAAATAAAGTTGGGAAAAACAGAATATCTGCAACATCGATGACTCTTAACTGTGAACAGTCCGATACTCATCGTGCATAACTTGACGCTCATGTTTTTGACAGAGTTTTTAATAAATAAGGCCGTTGTATATGTAGATTCGCTTCAGCATTGTCTGGCGTGCGTATTGACTCCAGCAAATTCACTGAGATTAACGCTTTGATAAATCAGCCCCCATGTGTTATTATTTTTGGGAAGTCCACTCCTGACCACTATGCAAAGATTCACAAAACTCCAAGAGCACTTAAACCCTCTACATAGTCTTACTTTTTTTTTTTTTTTTTGTAAGTACTGCCTGACTTTCACACCTAAAGACGCTTCAGAAGAAGCAAAACATCAAAATGGTAGATTTTAATAAAGATATGTAAAGACCAAGTTGTTGCCTGGAATATTTGATCAATAGAAGCCTCATTCTTTAAAGCCCAGGAAGTAGAAATTGATCTAGTTAAATGTTTCAGCCAGGAAGCTAAAGTAATTGCTGTTTCCTTATTACTTCTTCTGGAACCAGAGAAATTAATAAACAAAATTGAGGATTGTCTAAAATCATTAGTTGCTTGCAAATAAAATTTTAAGGCTCTCACTACATCCAAATTATGTACAAGCCTCTGTTTATATTGTTTTGGATTAGGACAATATCTTTATTGAAGTTATTCGAAGAAACAACCTTAGGTAAAAAAATTGAGTGTAGTGCTTAAAACCACCATATCCTGATGAAAAATAAGATAAGGAGGCATGCAAGAAAATGCTGAGAACTTAGAATCTCTTCTAGTAGAAGATATTGCTAAAAGAAGCAAAACCTTCCAAGACAGAAGCTGAATATGGAAACTGTGCATAGGTTCAAATTGAGAAACCTTCAAAACCCTTTGTCATAACAGGAATTTGTCTAAGAGTGTGTCCCTGCTGTAGTAAAGCGTGCTGTACCTTTAAAGGGACAGTCAACACCAGAATTTTTGTTGTTTAAAAAGATAATCCCTTAATTACCAATTCCCCAGTTTCGCATAACCAGCACAGTTATAATTATACATATTTTACCTCTGTAATTACCTTGTATCAAAGCCTCAGCAGACTGCCCCCTTATTTCAGTTCTTTTGACAGACTTGCAGTTTAGCCAATCAGAGCTGTCTCCATGGTAAATTCACGTGCATGAGCTCAATGTTATCTATATGAAATACATGAACTAATGCATTTAGATTAGAGGAGGCCTTCAAGGTCTAACAAATGAACCTCCTAGGTTTAGCTTTCAACTAAGAATACCAAGAGAACAAACCAAAATTGGTGATCAAAGTAAATTGGAAAGTTGTTTAAAATGACATGCTCTATCTGAATCATGAACGTTTTTTTTGGACTTGACTGTCCCTTTAAGGAGGATTAGAAGATCAGTTAGGCCCTAATTGTAGTAGTCTATATAAGCTCTCTGTTTTCAGCCTGATAGTGCTTATATATTGAGTCTCTTACCTCTTACTCTGCAGTTTGTTCTTTGGATATTCTGAATTGACTTTCGCTTCTGTATTAACCCCTTGTTTTGAACTGACCTTGTATGTGACTTTAGTTTGTTTTTGAACTCTGCATTTGTTAAATGATTGTATGCAGCTTTGCCCTGCGAAGCTTTAACCTGAACTGTCTAACTATAAATTCCCTTATTCCCTTACTGAGCATATTGACTTTCAGTTTGTTTTTGTATTTGACTAATACTCCTTATAGTCTAGCATGCACATGCACACAAAAACAATATACTGGGTCTTGAAGTTATAGGGACATGAAACCCAATTTTTTTTTCATGGTTCAGATAGACAATAATCTACACAACAAAAGGGTGAGCGCTAATAAATAGCTAGTAATAACCTCAATGATATATGAGCATATAAATACAATTAGAATTGCCAGAAATTTGGCATATTAAAGGAAAGTTCAATTTCAGATTAAGAAGTGTATCTTTCTTCCCAACGATGGCAGCCTCCTCCTCACCAACAATGGTCCAGAGGTGCTATATAAAAGACAAATCAAAGGGGCGCCTCATGTGAAGTATCATCAAATAAGCACAAAGCCACAGAAAAAAGCCAAATGGGTACTCACAAGGCTCTGGAGCACACCTATGTGCTTGTAGGGACAGGCTGCAGATTTTATCAGGTGTGACAGCTCACCCACAGAGGATATCAGTCATTAACTGTAGTAGAAAGATAAAACACAGGAAAAGCACCAAATTGTGCAGATCACAAAGGATATGGTGTTTGACTTAGCACAAAGGAAGATTGGGTACTCACATGTTAGAGGAGCACACTTATGTGCTAGTAGGAGCAAGCTGGCCTGAGGAAACGGCGTATGAGCCGAGAAACGCGTTGCTTTTACAGGGGGCTTGACTGTATGCCCCTAGTTCACTCCTTTGTACACATATTTTAATTTGTTTTTAATAAATAGTATTTTTTAATTTGTAAAAATACCCTTGTGAGTGATTTTACCTGCCTGCATCTGCTTGGAGTGGAACCTAACACACTGAAGTCTGCCACTTTTGGATATTGCATCCTAAGGAAAAGTCCCTTGGTGGTGAGTTGACACAACTTACCATAATATGCCAGCTTTCTCCTACTAGCACATAAGTGTGCTCCTCTAACATGTGAGTACACAATCTTTCTTTGTGCTAAGTCAAACACCATATCCTTTGTGATCTGCACAATTTGGTGCTTTTCCTGTGTTTTATCTTTCTACTACAGTTAATGACAGATATCCTCTATGGGTGAGCTGTCACACCTGATAAAATCTGCAGCCTGTCCCTACAAGCACATAGGTGTGCTCCAGAGCCTTGTGAGTACCCATTTCTCTTTTTTCTGTGGCTTTGTGCTTATTTGATGATACTACACATGAGGCGCCCCTTTGTTTTGTCTTTCAGATAGACAATACAATTTTAAACCATTATTTACTTATATTATCTAATTTGCTTAATTGTCTTTTTATCCTTTGTTGACGGAGCAGCAATGTACTACTGGGAGCTAGCTGAAAGCCAATAGCAAGAAGCATGTATGTGCAGCCACCAATCAGCAGCTCCTGAGTATACCTATGTATATTTTTCAACAAAGGATACAAAGGGAACAAAATAAATTAGATGATAGAAAAAAATTGAGTTCCATGTCCCTTTAAGCAAATCTTACCCCCACCACCGAAATCTGAAGCAGCCAAACAAACACAGAGGATTGCCAAGCATCAAAAGAATGCACCTGTACTAGCGTGGTGGAAAAATAAAACTCCTGTGCTAACACATGAGGACGTGCACTATCCCAAAACAGACATGTGAGGAGGAACAGAGCTGGTGCGCGCTAACCCACGGGAGCACACTAAAAAAAAGCGCGGAAAACATAAAAAGCCAACGTGCTCAAAAAATTGTGCCCACACACTTAGAAAAAGCAAATGCTCGCTAACAAACACGGAGAGGCTGATGCACGCTAACACAAAAGAAGTCAAAATATTATGTAAAGGTGAGATGCACAATAACCCATATGAGCACCTAAAATAAAATCTAAAGGGCCGGTGCACTAATGCCCAACACGACATAAAGAAATAGAAGGTTCCCTTCCCATAAATATATGTCCAGATTAAACGTCTATGTAACAAGACGACCACTGGCTATGATGTACTTTATGCTGAATGTAGCTGCTCATAGCCTGAGGGCAATGTGAGTGCAAGAAAAATGTCCATTCATGACATAAGAGGATCCAAGTGTGGAGTATGTCGATGAACCAACCAGAAGAGGCTAAGGGACTGTAGCAGGGCTTGTGACTAACTCCTCACTGGTAGTGATTATGTCACTACACAATAATCCAATCTCCCCTCTGTCCCAAACAGCAGCTATCTGAGGGGGAAAATGGGACTCAAATCAGTCTAAGGACCCCTCTCAATGGAGAATCTGGAGCACATCAATTCTTCACCTTCCTCCTATGGAGGCAAAGATAAGACTGGTTTAGCTTTCCAGTGAGTTGCAAGGGTTTAAGGGCTCCTGGAATTTTGGCAATCTTTGCCTCCTACTAGTGGAAAAACAATTATTAATATGTGTGAAGGGTAGAAAGCCCAGCTGACCATTAATAAAAGGGGGCGCTCACTATATAACAGTGCGTAACAGCATCAATAGTAGGTGTATATAACAACAACAATAATACTAGTTCCAAAACTAGTCAAAAAGATTAGGAACCAAAAAACAAATGGAAAGCAAGTGGGAGGTAGAATCAAATAAAAAAATTACACAAACATGAACGAAAAACAAAAAAACATGAAAACATTAGACATACAAACATAGAAACATTTAATGTGACAAAAGTCAATGACAATGGTAATCCAAAAATTAATCAGCCCCATGAGTTGTCACTCCAGGAGAGGGATCCTGAGTCCCGTATTCACTAGAACAATATGAAGAGAGAAAAGGAGGCGCCTCATAGGGTGAGTATGTACAGACAAAAAGTGGTGACCTCAAAGGAAGACAAGGGGCAACTCACAATTTGTAGGACACTACAGATAGTGTACGCGACACAGGCTGGGGCACACCAGTCCCCCCAATGAGACTGGTAAAGGCAAGGACTGCTGACTGCTTATAGCCGCATACAAACTCAGCAATGGCAAAAGGCTGCTCACACAGCGTGGGTGCGGTCCTGCATGTCACGATCAGGTGATCAGCAAAGGGTCAGTGGAGAAAAACAATGTATCGCCAAAAACAGATACAAAGACCCTGTCAATCAGGGTTATGTGCTAAGAGTGTGTGGACACAATAAGAGCGTGCAAATGACAGTTCCTCAATTAAAAAGATTTATTAAAAGCAACGCGTTTCTCAGTGGTACATCCACCATTTCCTCAGGCTTAAAACATGTTTTGCTAGACACAGATTTATGTCCATATAAACACTCCCACCAATTATGTTTCAGGTGAGAAAGGGGTACAAACACTAGTTAAAGAGATTCTGTGTGTTGCAAGTTAAATAACAAAACGAGGAACTGTTACAAGTTAAAACAATAAAACATGTTCCATAATATACATACTGTATAAGACAATATTACAAGAATGATATAATAAAAACCAGAATGTTTGTTACTAAGTTGTATGTAATGGTGTGATACATTAAAAATACAGGAAATATACATGATTAAACCACTGAGAGAATAGTATATATAATACCATCTGTGATAAGTTGTGGAAATAATAAGTATGATCAGCGTGTGTGAATACCAATATGTAAAATGTGAATTGGCATGCTGCCGAAACAGTGTGTTGGGTATAAGTGAAAATCTAATATAATATAACTATGAGTGGCAACTGGCAATAAAGAAAAGTGATGAATTTTAAAGACAAAACCAGCACTGTTAGTACATAGTGATGGGAAAATAAGATTGTTGTGATTGTTCGCATAAACAAAAAGGTTGTTGCGAAACTAATAATATTATAAAACTAAATAAAGATTGGTTGTGTAATAAACTAAATCATATATGATTGATGTCTTTTTGTAGTATTACACACTTATTTTCAATTCAATACACATCTTTATCTAGATCACTACCTTCACATTTTTCACATGAGTCACTCCTTTTCTCTGTTCATATCCTCCTATTAGTGGCCAGGAGTGGAATCCCCAAGAGTAATGACTTGTGGACTCTCACCACCTTTAAGAAAGGAAAGCTGATGATCTCTCTCCATGCCAGCAAGTTTTGAAGAATTGGGCCCTAGGAGTTGGGGTTTCCTTTGATCAATTGCCTCTTGAGATATTATGCTAAAAATCAAACAAACTGTACACTTATTGGAAGCTGGAGGTAGGTATACAAATATAATTTATGGCAGGAGCTTTTGTTACTGAGTACACAGGAAAGCTGTCAATGCTGAAAATAATGGTAAAATGACATCACGTGATGGTGTTGCTTGTGTAGTTGCCCCACCTTTACTTCATATACAAACTCATTGTTGCGTTGCATACATATAAATGCTGGAGCACACAAAAATCTGTAATTTGTCACTATCAATATAGAAACTGCAACACCGTTATAGGGAAAATGCAGGTAAACATAGGCAAATACACTTTCTTCAGAAATAACATGCAATCTGATTCACAAGGTGTATTCTGGAGCAGGACTGGACCACATGGGTAAGAAATAAATTACACAATCACATCACAAAAACCAGCAAGCTTTGTTCTTATTTCTTCTGTAAGGTCACACTGGGATAATGTGGATAACCAGCAAGAGTTACCCTCAGAGTCAGTCACAGTCCATAAAATCCTCGAGTCGGGCACCTCTTTAGACTTCTGGGAGAGGCTTCTACTTTTACATGCTTATGCAAGTCCAGAAAATGGGTAATTTACCACCTTTTTAAGAGTTTTATGCCCTTTAAATAGGTGGCTTCAACTGAGATTAGAGGTTACGTTGGATTAATGATCTATGTAAACTGTTATTCAGTAGTGAAGTTTATTTTTCTTGTTTTAACATCAATAGTGTACCATAAAACAGTAAACTTCAGGATATTAGGCAGTGAATACAGTTACTTTATTCTGCTTTGAAATAAAGAACCATATATTAAAAGAGCATTTACATACCCTGTTATAAAGTGACAATGCCATGTAAAGAAATGAGGAAAGCATATAAGTAGTACTAGTTATGCATCCTTTCATTGTGTGTCTACATAAGGCTCATAGAAAAAGGATGGATGCTAGGTACATACCTTCACATAAATGCTTCTTGCTGGCAATAATAGTATCTCTTCAGTTATCTAGGACATTATATTTCTTTTAAAAGATAAGGGGATTGATTTGCCAAAATATCACCCCTTTCACTATCACAGATTCATTCGTATGGCTGGATTTGCTAGTTCCCCAAAACTTTTCTATGTATGGGGTAGTAAATAGTGTGTCATAACAGGCACTTGTCTAGGAGAGTGATTTCTGCTCCTGCTGTGGTAAGGTGTGCTGTAGCTTTAAGAAGGCCTTGAAGATCAATTAGACCTTACTCGTAGTAGTCTTTATAAGCTCTGTTTGTAGCATGATAGTACTTATGTATTGAGTCTCTGACCTCTTACCCTTTTTTTTTTTTAAAGATAGTGGGTTCCATGGGAAGTTGCTGTCAAAAGAAATATGTGATGATTACATTAATATGTAAGTTCATGGTTGAAAAAATCTGAGGGAACTGCAATATACAGTATCCCACAAAAGTGAGTAACCCCTCACATTTATGTAAATATTTTATTATATCTTTTCATGTGACAGCACTGAAGAAATTACACTTTGCTACAATGTAAAGTTGTGAGTGTACAGCCTGTATAACAGTGTAAATTTGCTGTCCCCTCAAAATAACAACACACAGCCATTAATGTCTAAACCATGGGCAACAAAAGTGAGTACACCCCTAAGTAAAAATGTCCAAATTGGGCCCAATTAGCCATTTTCCCTTCCCGGTGTCATGTGACTCGTTAGTGTTACAAGGTCTCAGGTGTAAATGGGGAGCAGGTGTGCTAAATTTGGTGTTATCACTCTCACACACACTCATACTGGTTACTGGAAATTCAACATGGCACCTCATGGCAAAAAACTCTCTGAGGATCTGAAAAAAAGAATTGTTGCTCTACATAAAGATGGCCTAGGCTATAAGAAGATTGCCAAGACCCTGAAACTGATCTGCAGCATGGGGGGGGGGGCAAGACCATACAGTGGTTTCGCAGGACAGGTTCCACTCAGAACAGGCTTCACCATGGTCGACCAAAGAAGTTGAGTGCACATGCTCAGCGTCATATCCAGAGGTCATCTTTGGTAAATAGATGTATGAGTGCTGCCAGCATTGCTGCAGAGGTTGAAGGGGTGGGGGGTCAGCCTGTCAGTGCTCAGACCATACACTGCACACTGCATCAAATTGGTCTGCATGGCTGTCCTCCCAGAAGAAAGCATCTTCTAAAGATGATGTACAAGAAAGCACTCAAACAGTTTGCTGAAGACAAGCAGACTAAGAACATAGATTACTGGAACTATGTCCTGTTGTCCGATGAGACCAAGATAAACTTATTTGGTTCAGATGGTGTCAAGCGTGTGTGGTGGCAACCAGATGAGTAGAAAGACAAGTGTGTCTTGCCTACAGTCAAGCATGGTGGTGTGGGAGTGTCATGGTCTGGGCCTGCATGAGTGCTGCCGGCACTGGGGAGCTACAGTTCATTGAGGGAACCATGAATGCCAACATGTACTGTGACATACTTAAGCAGAGCATGATCCCCTCCCCTTCTTAGACTGGGCCACAGGGCAGTATTCCAACATGATAATGACCCAAACACACCTCCAAGACGACTATTGCCTTGCTAAAGAAGCTGAGGGTAAAGGTGATGGACTGGCCAAGCCTGTCTCCAGACCTAAACCCTATTGAGCATCTGTGTGGCATCCTCAAATGGAAAGTGGGGGAGTGCAAGGTCTCTAACATCCACCAGCTCTGTGATGTTGTCATGGAGGAGTGGAAGAGGACTCCAGTGGCAACCTGTGAAGCTCTGGTGAACTCCATGCCCAAGAGGGTTAAGGCAGTGCTAGAAAATAATGGTGGCCACACAAAATATTGACACTTTGGGCGCAATTTGGACATTTCCACTTAGAGGTGTACTCACTTTTGTTTCCAACGGTTTAGACATTAATGGCTGTGTGTTGAGCTATTTTGAGGGGACGGCAAATTGACACTGCTATACAGGCTGTACACTCACTATTTTACATTGTAGAAAAGTGTAATTTCTTCAGTGTTGTCACATGAAAAGATATAATGAAATATTTTCAAAAATATGAGAGGTGTACTTACTTTTGTGGGATACTTTACATACATACTATGAATATTTTCTCTTGGTGAGCTGACACAAAATGTTTTCTTTCATGTAATTGGCAAGAGTCCATGAGCTAGTGACGTATTGGATATACATTCCTACAAGGAGGGGCAAAGTTTCCCAAACCTCAAAATGCATATAAATACACCCCCCACCACACCCACAATTCAGTTTTTACAAACTTTGCCTCCTATGGAGGTGGTGAAGTAAGTTTTTGCTAGATTTCTACGTTGATATGCGCTTCTCAGTATGCTGAAGTCCGGTTTTCCTGTCAGAGTGCAGTGAATAACAGAGGGATGTGAAGGGAGTATTACCTATTGAATGCAATGGTCATCCTAATGGGGATCTATTTCATAGGTTCTCTCAGTGGCGTCACTAGGGGGGGGCGGGGGGGGGGGGCGGGCCGCACCCGGGTGACACCAAAAAAAAAATTTTTTTTTTTAAATTTTTTTTTAAATTTTATTGAAATTCAAAGAAATACAATGTTGAGATGCATAGATTATTTTATTAGAGGCTGGCATTTGTGAACATTAGTGGGACTGGGGAAGTTGTAGACACAATTTTTTTGCCCCTTGAGCCAGTGCTGCAATTTCAACAAATAGTTTTCCCGGCTGCTTTTGCTTGTTTGTACTTTGCTCCTCCCCTGCCCAATTTCACTATGAATGTTGTGGGTGTGCCGTGAAGCTTGCAAAGTTGCGCTGCTAGCCTAAACCTGCCTGCCTATCTGTGCTCACTGCTCAGTGACATGCGGCCCAGGGCTGTGCACTGACAGACTTGGAACAGAGTCAGAGAGCAGAATTTTCATAGTTTGCGTGCCTAAACCTTTTCTTCAGTGATTTATTTTAGAGTGCTCTGTTTATCTTTCATTTGATGTTCTCCTGAGCCAGGGAGCAGTTCTAGGCATGAGCTTCCTAATTAATGCAGTGCAGTTTACATATTTTGTATGTGTGTGTCTGAGTTTTTGTGTGTCTCAGTGTTTTTGTGTGTGTGTTTTTGTGTGTGTGTCTGAGTGTGTTTCCGATTGTTTGTGTGTGCATCTGAGTATGTGTTTAAGTGTGTCTGAGTGTTTGTATGTGTGTTTGCCTGTGTTTTTGTGTGTGTCTGCTTCCTGGGGGGGGGGGGGGTGACACCATGACTTACCGCACCGGGTGACACCAACCCTAGTGACGCCACTGGGTTCTCTGTTATTAGTCGTAGAGATTCTTCTCCTACCTCCCTTTTCAGATCGACGATATACTCTTAATATACCATTTCCTCTACTGATTCTCGTTTCAGTACTGGTTTGGCTATCTGCTATATGTAGATGAGTGTCTTTTGGCAAGTATGTTTTTTTTTATTTAAGACACTCTCAGCTATGGTTTGGCACTTTATATGTAAAGTTCTAAATATATGTTTTTATACTTATATTTGCCATGATTCAGGTTAATCAGTATATTTCCTTTTTACAGACTGTCAGTTTCATTTTTGGGAAATGCATATGAATCAATTTTTTTCTTACCTGAAAATTTTTCAATTGTCTTTCTTTCTAAATTGCGGGCTGTTAGGCTCGCGGGAGCGCAAAACGCTATAATTTATTGCGTAATTTTTGGCGCAAGACTTTTTTGGCGCAAGAATTAAGTTTGTTGACGTTATGACATCATTTCCGGCGTCTTAGTTGGCGCCGAGCGTTTTCACATAGTTGCATCATCTATGACGCTCGTGTTTGTTGCAGACGTTTTTGGCGGCAAAAAATATTTTGTCAATTGTGGGCGTCATACTTGGCGCCAGGTTTTTTGACATTATTTAAGTCATTATTTCTTTTTGCTTCTGGTTTCCAGAAGCTTATTCTGTTAGCATTTTTTTATCCCATTCCTGATTCTGTCATATAAGGAAATTGATAATTTTGCTTTACATGTTGTTTTTTTTCTATTTACATATTGCAAGATGTCTCAAACTGACCCTGTTTAAGAATCTACTACTGGAGTCCTGCTGCCTGATGTCGGTTCTACCAAAGCTAAGTGCATTTGTTGTAAACTTGTGGTAACTGTTCCTCCGGCTGTAGTTTGTGTTAGTTGTCATAATAAACTTTCTAAAGCAGACAATATTTCCATTAGTAGTAATCCATTACCTGTTGTTGTTCCTTCAACATCTAATGTTCAGGATATTCCTGTTAATGTGAGAGAATTTGTTTCTAATTCTATTCAGAAGGCCCTGTCTGTTATTCCACCTTCTAATAAACGTAAAAGGTCTTTTAAAACTTCTCATAAATTCGAAGAATTTTTAAATGACCAACAGCATTCTGATTTATCTATCTCTGATGAGGATCTATCTGGTTCAGAAGATTCTGCCTCAGATATTGACACTGACAAGACTTCATATTTATTTAAAATGGAGTATATTCGTTCTTTATTAAAAGAGGTGTTGATTGCATTAGATATGGAGGAGACTAGTCCTCTTGATATTAAAACCAGTAAACGTTTAAATTCGTTTTTTAAACCTCATATAGTTATTCCAGACGTTTTTCCAGTTCCTGATGCTATTTCAGATGTAATTTCTAGGGAATGGAATAGTCTGGGTACTTCATTTACTCCTTCTCCAAGGTTTAAGAAACTGTACCCTTTGCCGACTGATAGATTGGAGTTTTGGGAAAAGATCCCCAAAGTTGATGGGGCTATCTTTACTCTTGCTAAGCGTACTACTATTCCTACGGCAGATAGTACTTCTTTTAAAAATCCTTTAGATAGAAAGCTTGAGTCTTATCTAAGGAAGGCTTATTTATATTCAGGTAATCTTCTTAGGCCTGCTATTTCTTTGGCTGATGTTGCTGCGGCTTCAACTTTTTGGTTGGAAACTTTAGCGCAACACGTACCAGATCCTAATGTATATAGCATTGTTAAGCTAATTCAACATGCTAATAATTTCATTTGTGATACCATTTTTGATATCATTAGAGTTGATGTCAGGTATATGTCTTTAGCTATTTTAGCTAGAAGAGCTTTATGGCTTAAATCTTGGAATGCGGATATGACTTCTAAATCAACATTGCTATCTCTTTCTTTCCAAGGTAATAAATTATTTGGTTCTCAGTTGGATTCTATAATTTCAACTGTCACTGGGGGGAAGGGGGCTTTTTTGCCTCAGGATAAAAAAATCTAAGGGTAAATTTAGGGCTGCTAACCGTTTTCGTTCCTTTCGTCAGAATAAGCAACAGAAACCTGACCCTTCCCATAAAGGAACGGTTTCCAATTGGAAGCTTTCTCCAGTCTGAAATAAATCCAAGCCTTTTTGAAAACCAAAATCAGCCCCCAAGTCTGCATGAAGGTGTGGCCCTCATTCCAGCGCAGCTGGTAGGGGGCAGACTTCGATTTTTCAAGGATGTTTGGATCAATTCAATCCAAAATCATTGGATTCAGAACATTGTTTCTCAAGGGTACAGAATAGGTTTCAAGGTAAGACCGCCTGTGAGAAGTTTCTTTTCTTTCTCTCACGCATTCCAGTGAACCCAGTAAAGGCTCAGGCTTTCCTGAAGTGTGTTTCAGACCTGGAGTTATCCGGGGTAATTGTGCCAGTTCCATATCTGGAACGGGGTCTGGGGTTTTATTCAAATCTGTTCATTGTCCCAAAGAAGGAGAATTCTTTCAGACCAGTTCTGGATCTAAAATTTTTGAATCGTTATGTAAGAATACCAATATTCAAAATGGTGACTATAAGGACTATTCTGCCTTTTGTTCAGCAAGGTCATTATATGTCCACAATAGACTTTCAGGATGCTTATCTTCATATTCCGATTCTTCTAGATCACTTTCAGTTCCTGAGATTCTCTTTTCTAGACAAGCATTACCAATTTGTTGATCTTCCTTTTGGCCTAGCAACAGCTCCAAGGATCTTTTCAAAGGTTCTCGGTGTCCTACTCTCTGTAATCAGAGAGTGGGGTATTGCGGTTTCCTTATTTGGACGATATCTTGGTACTTGCTCAGTCTTTACATTCTGCAGAATCTCACACAAATCAACTAGTGTTGTTTCTTTAAAATCATGGTTGGAGGATCAATTTACCAAAAAGTTCCTTGATTCCTCAGACAAGGGTAACCTTTTTAGGATTCCAAATAGATTTTATCCATGACTTTGTCTCTAACAGACAAAAGACGTCTGAAATTGGTTTCAGCTTGTTGGAACCTTCAGTCTCAGTCATTCCCTTCAGTAGCTATGTGCATGGAGGTTTTAGGTCTCATGACTGCAGCATCGGACACGATCCTCTTTGCTCGTTTTCACATGAGACCTCTTCAGCTTTGTATGCTGAGCCAATGGTGCAGGGATTATACAAAGATATCACAATTAATATCCTTAAATCCCAATGTTCGTCTAGTTCAAGGGGCCTCTATTGTTCGTCCAACCTGGACTGTGATCTCAACAGATACAAGTCTTTCAGGTTGGGGAGCTGTCTGGGGATCTCTGACAGCGCAGGGGGTTTGGAAATCTCAAGAGGTGAGATTACCAATCAATATTTTAGAACTCTGTGCGATTCTCAGAGCTCTTCAGTTTTGGCCTCTTCTGAAGAGAGAACCGTTTATTTGTTTTCAGACAGACAATGTCACAAGCGTGGCGTATGACAATCATCAAGGTGGGACTCACAGTCCTCAGGCTATGAGAGAAGTATCTTGGATACTTGCATGGGCGGAATCCAGCTCCTGTCTAATTTCTGCAGTCCATATCCCAGGTATAGACAATTGGGAAGCGGATTACCTCAGTCGCTAGACTTTACATCCGGGAGAATGGTCTCTTCAGCCAGATATGTTTCCTCAGATTGTTCAGATGTGGGGGCTTCCAGAAATAGATCTGATGGCTTCTCATCTCAACAAGAAACTTCCCAGGTATCTGTCCAGGTCCAGGGAGCCTCAGGCGGAATCAGTGGATGAGTTGTCACTTCCTTGGAATTATCAACCTGCTTATATCTTTCTGCCTCTAGTTCTTCTTCCAAGAGTGATTTCCAAAATCATAATGGAGCGTTCATTTGTACTGCTAGTGGCTCCAGCATGGCCTCACAGGTTTTGGTATGCGGATCTTGTTCGAATGTCCAGTTACCAACCTTGGCCACTTCCGTTAAGGCCAGACCTTCTATCTCAAGGTCCATTTTTCCATCAGGATCTCAAATCATTAAATTTGAAGGTATGGAGACTAAACGCTTAGTCATAGAGGTTTCTCTGACTCAGTGATTAATACTATGTTGCAGGCTCGCAAATCTGTGTCTAGAAAGATTTATTACTGAGTTTGGAAGACTTACATTTCATGGTGTTCTCATAAATTCTCTTGGCATTCTTTTAGAATTCCTAGAATTTTACAGTTTCTTCAGGATGGTTTGGATAAGGGTTTGTCTGCAAGTTCTTTGAAAGGACAAATCTCTGCTCTTTCTGTTCTGTTTCACAGAAAAATTGCTAATCTTCCTGACATTCATTGTTTTGTTCAGGCTTTGGTTCGTATCAAGCCTGTCATTAAGCCAATTTCTCCTCCTTGGAGTCTTAATTTGGTTTTGAAGGCTTTACAGGCTCCTCCATTTGAGCCTATGCATTCTTTGGACATTAAACTACTTTCTTGGAAAGTGTTGTTCCTTTTGGCCATCTCTTCTGCTAGAAGAGTTTCTAAATTATCTGCTCTTTCTTGTGAGAGTCTCCTTTTCTGATTTTTCATCAGGATAAGGCGGTCTTGTGGACTTCATTTAAATTTTTACATAAAGTTGTGAATTCTAACAATATTAGTAGAGAAATTGTTGTCCCTTCATTGTGTCCTATTCCTAAGAATTCTTTGGAAAGATCTTTACATTCTTTGGACGAGGTAAGAGCTTTGAAATATTATGTTGAAGCTACTCAAGATTTCAGAAAGACTTCTAGTCTATTTGTTATCTTTTCTGGTCCAAGGAAAGGTCAGAAGGCTTCTGCCATTTCTTTGGCGTCTTGGTTAAAGCTTTTGATTCCTCATGCTTATTTGGAGTCGGGTAAATCTCCACCTCAGAGGATTATGGCTCATTCTACTAGGTCAGTTTCTACTTCCTGGGCTTTTAAGAATGAAGCTTCTGTTGATTAGATTTGCAAAGCAGCAACTTGGTCTTCTTTGCATACTTTCACTACATTCTACCATTTTGATGTTTTCTCTTCTTCAGAAACAGTTTTTGGTAGAAAAGTTCTTCAGGCAGCTGTTTCAGTTTGATTCTTCTGCTTATAGTTTCAGTTTTTTTCATTATAAAGATTAAAATTTTGATTTGGGTTGTAGATTGATTTTTCAGCGGAATTGGCTGTCTTTATTTTTTATCCCTCCCTCTCTAGTGACTCTTGCGTGGAAGTTCCACAACTTGGGTATTTGCTATCCCATACGTCACTAGCTCATGGACTCTTGCCAATTACATGAAAGAAAAACAAAATTTATACTTACCTGATAAATTTCTTTCTTTTGCGATGTACCGAGTCCACGGATTCATCCTTACTTGTGGGATATTATCCTTCCTAACAGGAAGTGGCAGAGAGCACCACAGCAGAGCTGTCTATATACCAACCCCCTTAACTCCACCCCCCAGTCATTCGACCGAAGGCCAAGGAAGAAAAAGGAGAAACTATAAGGTGCAGAGGTGACTGAAGTTTTTAATAAAAAATACCACCTGCCTTGAATAGACAGGGCGGGCCATGGACTCGGTACATCACAAAAGAAAGAAATTTATCAGGTACGCATAAATTTTGTTTTCTTTTGCATGATGTACCGAGTCCACAGATTCATCCTTACTTGTGGGATACCAATACCAAAGCTTTAGGACACAGATGAAGGGAGGGACAAGACAGGAACCTAAACGGAAGGCACCACTGTTTGCAAAACCTTTCTCCCAAAAATAGCCTCCAAAGAAGCAAAAGTATCAAATTTGTAAAATTTTGAAAAGGTATGGAGCGAAGACCAAGTCGCAGCCCTACAAATCTGTTCAACAGAAGCATCATTTTTAAAAGCCCATGTGGAAGCTACCGCTCTAGTAGAATGAGCTGTAATCCTTTCAGGAGGCTGCTGTCCAGCAGTCTCATAAGCCAAACGGATGATGCTTTTCAGCCAAAAGGAAAGAGAAGTCGCCGTAGCCTTTTGACCCCTACGCTTTCCAGAATAGGCAACAAACAAAGAAGATGTTTGACGAAAATCTTTGGTTGCCTGCAAATAAAATTTCAAAACACGAACCACGTCCAAGTTGTGCAACAGGCGTTCCTTCTTAGAACAAGGATTAGGACACAGAGAAGGAACAACAATTTCCTGATTGATATTTCTGTTAGTAACAACCTTAGGTAGGAACCCAGGCTTGGTACGCAAAACCACCTTATCCGCATGGAAAACAAGATAAGGCGAGTCACATTGTAATGCAGATAGTTCAGAAACTCTCCGAGCTGAAAAGATAGCAACTAGGAACAAAACTCTCCAAGATAAAATTTGAATATCTATGGAATGCATGGGTTCAAACGGAACCCCCTGAAGAACTTTAAGAACTAAATTTAGACTCCATGGCGGAGCAACAGGTTTAAACACAGGCTTAATTCTAGCTAAAGCCTGACAAAAAGCCAGAAAGTCTGGAACATCTGCCAGACGCTTGTGCAACAGAATAGACAGAGCAGATATCTGTCCTTTTAAGGAACTAGCTGACAATCCTTTCTCCAATCCCTCTTGGAGAAAAGACAAAATCCTAGGAATCCTGATTTTACTCCAGGAGTAGCCTTTGGATTCGCACCAAAAAAGATATTTACGCCATATCTTATGATAGATTTTCCTGGTAACAGGCTTTTGAGCCTGAATCAAGGTATCTATGACCGCCTCAGAGAAACCCTGATTTGATAGAATGAAGCGTTCAATCTCCAAGCAGTCAGTTGCAGAGAAATTAGATTTAGATGCTTGAATGGACCTTGAATCAGTAGGTCCTGTCTCAGTGGCAGAGACCATGTTGGAAGAGATGACATGTCCACTAGGTCTGCATACCAAGTCCTGCGTGGCCACGCAGGCGCTATCAAAATCACCAATGCTCTCTCCTGTTTGATTCTGGCAATCAGACGCGGAAGGAGAGGGAAAGGTGGAAACACATAAGCCAGGTTGAATGACCAGGATACTGCTATAGCATCTATCAGTACTGCCTGAGGATCCCTTGACCTGGATCCGTAACAAGGAAGTTTGGCGCTCTGACGAGATGCCATCAGATCCAATTCTGGTGTGCCCCATAGCTGAACCAGTTGAGCAAACACCTCCGGATGGAGTTCCCACTCCCCTGGATGAAAAGTCTGATGACTTAGAAAATCTGCCTCCCAGTTCTCTACCCCTGGGATATAGATCGCTGATAGATGGCAAGAGTGAGCCTCTGCCCAACGGATTATTCTTGAAACTTCTATCATCACTAAGGAACTCCTTGTTCCCCCCTGATGATTTATATAAGCCACAGTCGTGATGTTGTCCGACTGAAATCTGATAAATCTGGCAGAAGCCAGCTGAGGCCATGCCTGAAGAGCATTGAATATCGCTCTTAATTCCAGAATATTTATCGGTAGGAGGGCCTCCTCCCGAGTCCACAAACCCTGTGCTTTCAGGGAATTCCAGACTGCACCCCAGCCCAGATGGCTGGCGTCTGTCGTCACTATAACCCAATCTGGCCTGCGGAAACACTTTCCCTGGGACAGATGATCCTGTGACAACCACCAAAGAAGAGGTCTCTGGTCTTTTGATCCAGATTTATCTGAGGAGATAAATCAGCATAATCCCCATTCCACTGATTGAGCATGCATAGTTGCAGTGGTCTGAGATGCAAGCGCGCAAACGGAACTATGTCCATTGCCGCTACCATTAGACCGATTACCTCCATACACTGAGCAACTGACGGCCGAGGAATGGAATGAAGAGCTCGGCAGGTCGACAAAGTCTTTGATTTCCTGACCTCCGATAGAAATATTTTCATGGCCACCGAGTCTATCAGAGTCCCTAGAAATGAGACTCTTGTGAGAGGGGAAAGAGAACTCTTTTTTACGTTCACCTTCCACCCATGAGATATTAGAAAGGCCAACACTAAGTCCGTGTGAGACTTGGCTAGTTGGAAAGTCGACGCTTGAATTAGAATGTCGTCTAGATAAGGCACCACTGCTATGCCCTGTGGCCTTAGAACCGCCAGAAGGGACCCTAGCACCTTTGTGAAGATTTGTGGCGCCATGGCCAACCCGAAGGGAAGAGCCATGAACTGGTAATGCTTGTCCAGAAAGGCAAACCTGAGGAATTGGTGATGATCTTTGTGTATAGGAATGTTTAGATACGCATCCTTTAAGTCCACGGTGGTCATATATTGACCCTCCTGGATCATTGGTAAAATAGTCCGAATGGTCTCCATCTTGAAAGATGGGACTCTTAGGAATTGGTTTAGAATCTTGAGATCTAGAATTGGTCTGAAGGTCCCCTCTTTTTTGGGAACCACAAAGAGATTGAAGTAGAACCCCTGCCCCTGTTCTGCATTCGGAACTGGGCAGATCACTCCCATGGTAAAAAGGTCTTCTACACAGCGTAAGAACGCCTCTCTTTTTGTCGGGTTTACAGACAATTGAGAAAGATGGAACCTCCCCCTTGGAGGAGAATCCTTGAAATCTAGAAGATATCCCTGGGTAACGATTTCTACTGCCCAGGAATCCTGACCGTCTTTTGCCCAGGCCAGAGCAAAGAGAGAGAGTCTGCCCCCTACTAGATCCGACCCGGATCGGGGGCTACCCCTTCATGCTGTCTTAGTGGCAGCAGCAGCCTTTTTGGCCTGTTTACCCTTGTTCCAAGCCTGATTAGGTCTCCAGGTTGGCTTGGATTGAGCAAAGTTCCCCTCTTGCTTTGCAGCAGAGGAAGAGGAAGTGGGACCACTCTTGAAGTTTCGAAAGGAACGATAATTATTTTGTTTGGTCCTTGTCTTATTTGACTTATCCTGAGGGAGGGCATGACCCTTCCCCCCAGTGATGTCTGAAATTATCTCTTTCAGTGCAGGCCCGAATAGGGTCTTACCCTTGAAAGGGATGGTCAAAAGCTTAGATTTAGATGACACATCAGCTGACCAGTACTTAAGCCATAACGCTCTACGCGCTAAAATGGCAAAACCTGAATTCTTTGCCGCTAACTTAGCAAGATGAAAAGGGCGTCTGTAATAAAAGAATTAGCTAGCTTAAGAGCCTTAATTATGTCCAGAATATCATCTAGTGGGGTCTCCATCTGAAGAGCCTCTTCTAGAGCCTCAAACCAAAAGGCAGCTGCAGTAGTTACAGGAACAATGCACGCTATAGGTTGAAGAAGAAAACCTTGATGAACAAAAATTTTCTTTAGGAGACCCTCTTACTTTTTATTCATAGGATCAATGAAAGCACAACTGTCTTCAATAGGTATAGTTGTACGTTTAGCCAGAGTAGAAATAGCTCCCTCCACCTTAGGGACCGTCTGCCATGAGTCCTTTATGGTGTCAGATATGGGAAACATTTTCTTAAAAACAGGAGGGGAAGCGAATGGAATACCTGGTCTATCCCACTCCTTAGTAACAATGTCCGAAATCCTCTTAGGGACCGGAAAAACATCAGTGTAGACAGGAACCTCTAAATATTTGTCTATTTTACACAATTTCTCTGGAACTACAATAGGGTCACAATCATCCAGAGTCGCTAAAACCTCTCTGAGCAATAAGTGGAGGTGCTCTAGCTTAAATTTAAATGCCGTCATATCTGAATCTGTCTGAGGGAACATCTTTCCTGAATCAGAAATATCTCCCTCAGATAGCAAATCCCTCATCCCTACCTCAGAACATTGTGAGGGAATATCGGATACGGCTACTAAAGCGTCAGAAGGCTCAGCATTTGATCTTAACCCAGAGCTACTGCGCTTCCCTTGCAACCCTGGCAGTTTAGATAAAACCTCTGTGAGGGTAGTATTCATAACTGAAGCCATATCTTGCAAGGTGAAAAAATTAGACGCACTAGAAGTACTTGGCGTCGCTTGTGCGGGCGTTACTGGTTGGGGAGAACTAGATGGCAAAACCTGATTTCCTTCTGTCTGAGAATCATCTAATGCCAAACTTTTATAAGCCAAAATATGCTGCAATTTATAGACATATCAGTACAAGTGGGACACATTCTAAGAGGGGGTTCCACAATGGCTTCTAAACAAATTGAACAATGAGTTTCCTCAATGTCAGACATGTTTAACAGGCTAGTAATGAGGCAAGCAAGCATGGAAAACACTTTAATGAAAAAAACACAATTTGCAAAAACAGTACTGTGCCTTTAAGAGAAAAAAAGGCATACACAAACTGCAAAAGAGGTTAAAATTGCTTAAAATTTTCCGAAATTTTAACAGTGTACCCACTAAGCTTTAGAAGGATTGCACCACGAGTAAATAAGCAATAAACCCCCAAATGAAAAAAAACGGATTGATAAATATCTAAAACCGGTAAAAACCTGTGGCCCTACCTGCCCTTAGGGAACGATAATATGAGGTTAAAGCTTCGATTAGGCCCTCAGAAGAGTAACAGGACCTCTGGAGAAGTTGCTTGCTGCTTGACTGTAAAACTAAATGCGCAACTGAGGCGCGAAAATAGGCCCCGCACACCGCACTCAATGTTGCTGGGGGCCTACACAAAATCTTTAAACCTGTCTGAAAACCATGTGGGTTATAACAACCCCAAATAAGCCAAATGAACCCTCAAACAAATGTCCTAACAGAATAAAAAACGTTCTCCCAGAACACACAAACGTTTGTCCAATCTCTCCTATACAAACTGAGTGCCCCAAAAAATTAGCCCTTAATGCAAGCTAGTAAAGCCTCTTATAACACTAGGATTACTGCTTACCCTTCCCCTAATGGGGATACTGTCAGCCTTTCTGAGTTAACACAGTCTCTGCAGAAAAATGACTGAACATACCTCATTGCTGTATAGCAAGAAACCGTTCCTCACACTGAAGTTTTCCTGTACTCCTCAGCTTCTGTGGGAACAGCAGTGGACCTTAGTTACAAATGCTAAGATCATAATCCTCCAGGCAGAAATCTTCATCTATGTCCTGCCTGAGAGTAAATAGTACAATACCGGTACCATTTAAAAATAACAAACTCTTGATTGTAGATAAAATAAAACTAACAGTTTAACACCTCGTTCACTTTACCCTTCCTGCTTAGAGCCAGCAAAGAGAATGACTGGGGGTGGAGTTAAGGGGGGAGCTATATAGACAGCTCTGCTGTGGTGCTCTCTTTGCCACTTCCTGTTAGGAAGGATAATATCCCACAAGTAAGGATGAATCCGTGGACTCGGTACATCATGCAAAAGAAACATAATTTATGTAAGAACTTACCTGATAAATTAATTTCTTTCATATTGGCAAGAGTCCATGAGGCCCACCCTTTTTTGTGGTGGTTATGATTTTTTTGTATAAAACTAAATTTATGCTTACCTAATAAATTACTTTCTTTTACGATATGACGAGTCCACGGATTTCATCCTTACTTGTGGGATATTAACTTCCTGCTAACAGGAAGTGGCAAAGAGCACCACAGCAGAGCTGTATATATAGCCCCTCCACCCTCAGTCATTTGGCCGAAGGTATAGGAATAGAAAAAAGGAAAGGCTAAAAGGTGCAGAGGAGACTAAAGTTTACAAAAAATTTAAAGAAAAACTGTCTTAAAAAGAACAGGGTGGGCCGTGGACTCGTCATATCGTAAAAGAAAGTAATTTATCAGGTAAGCATAAATTTAGTTTTCTTTTATAAAGATATGACGAGTCCACGGATTTCATCCTTACTTGTGGGAAACCAATATCAAAGCAATAGGACACAGATGAAAGGGAGGGACAAGACAGGAACCTAAACGGAAGGCACCACTGCTTGAAGAACCTTTCTCCCAAAGATAGCCTCAGAAGAAGCAAAAGTATCAAATTTGGAAAATTTGGAAAAAGTGTGAAGGGACGACCAAGTCGCAGCCTTACAAATCTGTTCAACAGATGCATCGTTTTAAAAAGCCCATGTGGAAGCCATAGCCCTAGTAGAATGAGCCATAATTCATTCAGGAGGCTGTTGTCCAGCAGTCTCATATGCCAGGCGGAAGATGATACTTCTCAGCCAGAAAGAAAGAGAGGTAGCCGTAGCTTTCTGACCCCTACGCTTTCCAGAATAAACAATGAATAATGAAGATGATTGACGGAAATCCTTGGGTGCCTGTAAGTAAAACTTCCAGGCACGGACCACGTCCAAGTTATGTAACAGACGCTCCTTCTTAGAAGAAGGATTAGGGCACAAGGAAGGAACAACAATTTCCTGATTAATATTCTTATTCGAAACAACCTTAGGAAGGAACCCAGGTTTGGTACGTAAAACCACCTTATCAGAATGAAAAATGAGATAAAGCGAATCACACTGTAATGCTGAAAGCTCAGAAACTCTTCGAGCAGAAGAAATAACAACCAAAAACAGAACTTTCCAAGATAATAGTTTAATATCTATGGAATTCATAGGTTCAAACGGAACCCCTTGCAGAACTCGAAGAACTAAATTCAAACTCCAGGGAGGAGTAATAGGTCTAAATACAGGCTTAATTCTAAATAGAGCCTGACAAAAAGACTGAACATCGGATACATTTGCCAAACATTTGTGAAACAGAATTGACAAAGCTGAAATTTGTCCCTTTAAGGAACTTGCTGATAACACTTTCTCCAATCCTTCTAGGAGAAAAAACAAAATCCTAGGAATCCTAACTTTACTCCATGAGTAACCCTTGGATTCACACCAATAAAGATATTTACTCCATATCTTATGATAGATTTTTCTAGTGACAGGCTTTCTAGCCTGTATCAAAGTATTGATAACTGAATCAGAGAATCCTCGCTTCAATAAAATCAAGCGTTCAATCTCCATGCAGTCAGTTGCAGAGAAATTAGATTTGGATGTTGGAAAGGACCTTGAATGAGAAGGTCCTGTCTCAACGGAAGTTTCCACGGTGGCAGAGAGGACATGTCAACTAGATCCGCATATCAAGTCCTGCGTGGCCACGCATGCGCTATCAGGATCACTGAAGCACTCTCCTGTTTGAATCGAGCAATCACGCGTGGGAGGAGAGGAAACAACGGAAACATATAAGCTAGGCTGGACAACCAAGGTACTGCCAAGGCATCTATCAGTTCGGCCTGAGGATCCCTTGACCGGGATCCGTATCTTGGAAGCATGGAATTCTGATGAAATGCCATCAAATCCAATTCCGGTCTGCCCCATCTGAGAATCAATGAGGCAAATACCCCACTCCCCCGGATCCCCCGGATGAAAAGTGTGTCGACTTAGAAAATCTGCTTCCCAGTTCTCTACTCCTGGGATGTAGATCACTGACAGATGACAAGAGTGGGCCTCTGCCCAACTGATTATCTTGGATACCTCTATCATCGCTAAGGAACTCCTTGTTCCCCCCCAGATGATTGACATATGCCACAGTCGTTATGTTGTCCAACTGGAATCTGATGAATTTGGCCGAAGCCAACTGAGGCCACGCCTGAAGTGCATTGAATATTGCCCTCAGTTCCAAAATATTGATTGGAAGTAGAGACTCCACTTGAGCCCAAACACCCTGAGCCTTCAGGGAATTCCAAAGTGCACCCCAGCCCAGAAGGCTGGCATCTGTCACTATCACCCACGAGGGTCTGCAGAAACAAGTCCCCTGGGACAGATGATCCGACGACAACCACCAAAGAAGAGAGTTTCTGGTCTCTTGATCCAGAATTATCTTTGGAAATAAATCCGCATAATCCCCATTCCACTGACCGAGCATGCATAGTTGCAGTGGTCTGAGATGAAAGCGAGCAAACGGAACAATGTCCATTGCCGCTACCATTAATCCGATTACCTCCATACACTGAGCCACTGATGGCCGAGGAATGGACAGAAGTGATCGGCAAGTATTCAAAATCTTTGATTTTCTGATCTCCGTCAGAAATACTTTCATGGCTACCGAGTCTATCAGAGTTCCCAAGAAAGGAACCCTTGTCTGTGGAACAAGTGAACTCTTCTCTATGTTCACCTTCCAGCCGTGAGTTCTCAGAAAAGACAACACTGTGTCCGTGTGAGATTTTGTCAGATGATATGTTGACGCCTGAATCAAAATATCGTCCAGATAAGGCGCCACCGCTATCCCTTGCGGTCTGAGAACTGCCAAAAGAGACCCTAGAACCTTTGTGAAGATTCTGGGTGCTGTGGCCAACCCGAAAGGAAGAGCCACGAACTGATAATGTTTGTCCAAGAAGGCAAACCTTAGAAACCGATGATGATCTTTGTGGATTGGAATATGAAGGTAAGCATCCTTCAAATCCACGGTAGTCATATATTGACCCTCCCGGATCATTGGCAAAATCGTTTGAATTGTCTCCATCTTGAATGATGGAACTCTTAGAAATTTGTTTAGACACTTGAGGTCCAAAATGGGTCTGAACGTTCCCTCTTTTTTGGGGACCACAAATAGGTTTGAGTAAAACCCCTGTCCCTGTTCCAATTTTGGAACAGGACAGATTACTCCCATAGTAAAAAAGGTCTTTAACACAGCGTAAGAACGCCTCTCTCTTTATCTGGTTTGCAGATAATTTTGAAAGATGAAATCTCCCTCTTGGGAGAAAATCCTTGAATTCCAATTGATAACCGTGGGTCACTATTTCTAGTGCCCATGAATCCTGAACATCTCTTGCTCAAGCCTGAGCAAAGAAAGAAAGTCTGCCCCCTACTAGATCCGGTCCTGGATCGGGGGCCACCCCTTCATGCTGTCTTAGGACCAGTAGTGGGTTAGTGGAAGAAGAAGAAGCAGGGGGTCCTCCTTTAAAGTTCCGAAAGGAACGAAAATTATTCTGTTTACCCCTCATTTTAACCGACTTATCCTGAAGTAGGGCATGGCCCTTACCTCCTGTAATATCAGAAATGATCTCCTTCAATTCTGGTCCAAAAAGGGTCTTACCTTTAAAGGGAATAGCTAAAAGCTTATGTTTTGATGACACATCAGCAGACCAAGATTTGAGCCACAATGCTCTACGTGCTAAAATAGCAAAGCCTGCATTTTTTGCCGCTAATTTAGCAATTTGAAAAGCGGCATCAGTAATAAAAGAATTAGCTAGCTTAAGAGCCTTAATTCTATCTAGAATGTCATCTAATGGAGTCTCAATCTTAAGAGACTCTTCTAGAGCCTCAAACCAAAAAGCTGCTGCAGTAGTTACTGGAACAATGCAAGCCGTAAGTTGTAAAATAAATCCCTGGTTAATAAATTTCTTTAGTAGACCCTCTAATTTCTTATCCATAGGGTCCTTGAAAGCACAACTATCCTCAATGGGTATAGTAGTATGCTTAGCTAGGGAAGATATAGCTCCCTCTACCTTAGGGACCGTTTGCCATGAGTCCCGAATGGTATCTGATATAGGAAACATTTTCTTAAAGTTAGGAGAGGGAGAAAATGGTATACCTGGTCTATCCCATTCCTTACTAATAATTTCCGAAATTCTCTTAGGAACCGGAAAAACATCAGTGTAAGTAGGAACTTCCAAATATTTATCCATTTTACACAATTTCTCTGGAGGAATCACAATAGGATCATAATCATCCAGAGTCGCTAAAACCTCCCTAAGTAACAGGCGGAGGTGTTCAAGCTTAAATTTAAATGACATAGCATCCGAATCTGTATGAGACAAAACATTCCCTGAATCAGAAATTTCACCCTCAGACAGTAATTCCCTGATCCCCAACTCAGAGCACTCTGAGGGAACATCGGAAATAGCTAATAAAGCATCAGAGGATTCAGTATTTACATTAATACTTGACCTACTGCGTTTATCCTGCAACACTGGTAATTTAGACACTACCTCTGTAAGGGTAGTTGACATAACTGCAGCCATCTCCTGCAGAGTAAAGGAATTAGACGCACTAGATGTACTAAGCGTCGCTTGTGTGGGCATAAAAGGTTGTGACACTTGCAGAGAATTGTATGGCATATCCTCATTCTCTTCATACTAAGAATCATCCTTAGGCACACTTTCTTTATTTAAAATATGCTTTTTACATTGTAAATCCCTTTCAGTACAAAAGTTACACAATGTTAGAGGGGGTTGCACAATAGCTTCTAAACACATAGAACAATGAGAAACCTCAATGTCAGAAATGTTAAACAGACTAGTAATACCACAAAAGTCGTTTAAACACTTATTTATAGCATAAAATAAACATTAGAAAAAATGTGTACTGTGCCTTTAAGAAAAGAAAAAGTGAACAATTTTTCCAAAATGCACAAAAAAACGTTAAATTATTCCCAAATTGAACTTAATATCGTTGGTTAATCCAAAAATTACTGCACCCAGAAGCAAGGGCAGAAATAAGGCTTTAGAAGTACTTATATTAACACGTAGTCAAAAGATAGATAAAAATACACTATGCACCTCGCCACAGCTCTGCTGTGGCGCCTACCTGCCCCCAGGGTACTTCGAATCAAGTTTTCAACCCTTCAAACCAGCTACACAGCCCAGGAGCCACCGAGTTACTGTTTGCTGCTGCTAAGCCTGAAGGAATTGCGCCAAAATAGGCTCCGCCCCTGAAGGTCAAAAGTTGGAGTAGGCCCAAACAACACCGCATGGAAATGCAGTTTTGCGCTATAGTAAAAATACAAACACAATACAACCCTCAAGCATAAAACCAATAAGTTTTAAGTGCCAAAAATAAAAAAACATAAAACATAATTTTTTATATTGTCTCCCATGTCACATAATGCCCAAATATCAACTAATGATAAATATAATATAGGGACTCCAGTAACACCCCTCTTATTAAAATAGGTTTTACTGCTTACCCCATTCCCATACAGGGAAATAATGCCAGCCAGTTCTGATACACCAAGTCTCCTCAGAAAAAAGGCTGCACATACCTTAATGCTGCTTGTAGCATGAAACCGGTCTCCACACTGAAGATGTCTCATGGTTACCTTCAGAAGTCTTGTGGGAACCAGCGTGGCGTGGATCTTAGTTACAAATGCTAAGATCATCAAACCTCAGGGCAGAAATCTTCTTCCATATCCCCCTGAGGAAAATAGTATGAACCGGTACCATTTAAAATAAAAAACTTCTTGATTGAAGAAACTAAAACTAACACCTCACTTTACCATGTCTTCCTAGTATAACACAGGCAAAGAGAATGACTGGGGGTGGAGGGGAAGGGGATGGGCTATATTTACAGCTCTGCTGTGGTGCTCTTTGCCACTTCCTGTTAGCAGGAGGTCAATATTTCACAAGTAAGGATGAAATCCGTGGACTCGTCATATCTTTGTAAAAGGAAGCACAATTATTCCAATTCCTTGTTGATGCTTTCGCTAGATTCTTATCACCCCACTTCTTGGCTATTCGTTAAACTGAATTGTGGGTGTGGTGGGGGGTGTATTTATAGGCATTTTGAGGTTTGGGAAACTTTGCCCCTCCTGGTAGGAATGTATATCCCATACGTCACTAGCTCATGGACTCTTGCCAATATGAAAGAAATGAATTTATCAGGTAAGTTCTTACATAAATTATGTTTTTTTGTGAGCCACTAAGTTAAATGTCTTAAAGGGTAAACAGTCGACTGTCCCAACTTTTTGGAACGTGTTGCAGTCATCAGAATTGAAATGAGTGCATATTTTCAAAAATACATTAAATTCACAAAGTAAAACATCAAATAATGTATAAATAATGTGTTTTCAATATAGTACAGGGTAAATTGAAATTACTTTTTGTTTGTTTTTTGCATTTTCCATACATTCCAAACTTTGTGTATATGTATATATATGTGTGTATATATATATATATATATATATATATATATATATATATATATATATATACACACACACACACACATATACATACATATACGCACACACATACACACAACTCTGAGCTCTTACCAATCAATATTTTTTATATCAAACTATTTTTTCTTTTTAAATGTGTATATATAAATGTAATACTTAGTTTTTAATATTTAACGTGTTTTGTGAAACTTTTATTTTAGCCCTAACACTTCAGGTCTCAGGTTGCGCTAATTCTTCTAGCGTTATTTTGGCTGGCACTCGAGAGCAAACCCTAACTTTCAACTTGTAATGTGAGTAATATTTTGCGACGTTGCGTTCTCCATTGAAAGTATAGGACACACTAAGCCTTGTCTGGAATAAAATGTTTTACCAGGGGCTTGTAACATCAATTTTATGTGCTAATTTTTCGTGGTCCAGCAGTTTTGATATTGCAGCTCACGCTAACATTAGCGCTCCACTTGTAATCTGGGCCTTTATGGGAAGAGTAGCACAAATTGAACATTTGTCAAACGCTGAATGACAACATATGGAGCGGGAAGATGTTTCTATGCAAGTGAGTTAACATTAAGCCATCTACTTGGTGATAGGCACTAGATTTTGACAGGGCTGGACTGGGAATAAAAAGCAGCCCTGGAAAAATATGAAGACCAGCCCTATTTTCCATTGAGTCGATAGAATGCACATACCCTATTTTCCTCAAAGGGGGTTACTAGGACACTCCTTCCCCAATATTTTTTCAGAATTTAATTATATTACTTTGTATTAAATACAAATGTCAGATTGATGTTATATAGCAGCCCTACAACCCAATTTGCAACCATTAATCACCCCTTTCAATTGTAGCTTACCAGCCTCAGCTGCTGCAGCCCACCTGGATTTTGAACAAACAAATCAGCAATAATGTGAAACAAGCTTTACCTATCATAACATTAATCAAGCTACACTAAAGAAGAAAATATAGGCAAACTTGATGGGTCTTGAGGTTCTTATCTACCATTAAAATCAAAGTTTAGAGAAGGTATGTATAAATTGGTCAGGGAAATTTCTTAAAGAGACATAACCCACTTATTAAAGGGATATGGCACCAAATTTTTTTTCTTTCACGATTCAGAATAAACATGCAATTTTTAACAACTTTCTAATGTACTGCTATTATCAATTTTTGTCTTTCCTCCTTTCTTCGTTATTTGAAAAAGCAGGAATGTAAGCTGGACCATTTTTGGTTCAGAACTCTGGGTAGCACTTGCTGATTGGTGGCTACATTTAGCTACCAGTCAGCAAGCACTATCCAGGTGCTTACATTCCTGCTTTTTAAATAAAGATACCAAGAGAACGAACAAAAATTGATAATAGGAGTAGGAGTAAATTAGAAAGTTGCTTAAAATTGCATGCTCTATCTGAATCAAGAAAGATTTGGGATCATATCAGATTTTTTCTTTCTGTAGACTTGCATTCATTTAGCATACCAGGCAAGAGTTAGATTGTTTTAATACATTAATACCTAGTGTGCTAGTTGTTTTTCAAATAACCAAGCTCCCCCACCAAGACAAGCCATGGTTATTAACTATCATTGTTTTTCACTTTCATGTCTAATTCTCAATGCTGTGAACAATTAGGGACATATATGTTGCAGTTAGGCTTCTAAAGTCTGCTGTGCACTTTCAATTTTCAGAATTGGAAAACTCTTACGGCTAGATTTAGAGTTTGGCGTTAGCCGTCAAAACCAGCGTTAGAGGCTCCTAACGCTGGTTTTGGGCTACCGCCGGTATTTAGAGTCAGTCAGGAAAGGTTCTAACGCTCACTTTGCAGCCGCGACTTTTCCATACCGCAGATCCCCCTACGCCATTTGCGTATCCTATCTTTTCAATGGGATCTTTCTAACGCTGGTATTTAGAGTCGTGGCTGAAGTGAGCGTTAGAAATCTAACGACAAAACTCCAGCCGCAGAAAAAAGTCAGTAGTTAAGAGCTTTCTGGGCTAATGCCGGTTTATAAAGCTCTTAACTACTGTGCTCTAAAGTACACTAACACCCATAAACTACCTATGTACCCCTAAACCGAGGCCCCCCCACATCGCCGCCACTCTATTTAAATTTTTTAACTCCTAATCTGCCGACCGCACACCGCCGCCACTTACATTATCCCTATGTACCCCTAATCTGCTGCCCCTAACACCGCCGACCCCTATATTATATTTATTAACCCCTAATCTGCCGCCCCCAACGTCGCCTCCACCTACCTATAATTATTAACCCCTAATCTGCCGACCGGACCTCACCGCCACTATAATAAATGTATTAACCCCTAATCCGCCTCAATAACCCTATAATAAATAGTATTAACCCATAATCTGCCCTCCCTAACATCTCTGACACCTAACTTCAAGTATTAACCCCTAATCTGCCGACCAGACCTCACCGCTACTCTAATAAATTTATTAACCCCTAAAGCTAAGTCTAACCCTAAACCTTAACACCCCCCTAAATTAAATATAATTTAAATCTAACGAAATAAATTAACTCTTATTAAATAAATTATTCCTATTTAAAGCTAAATACTTACCTGTAAAATAAACCCTAATATAGCTACAATATAAATTATAATTATATTGTAGCTATTTTAGGGTTTATATTTATTTTACAGGCAACTTTGTATTTATTTTAACCAGGTACAATAGCTATTAAATAGTTAAGAACTATTTAATAGCTACCTAGTTAAAATAATTACAAAATTACCTGTAAAATAAATCCTAACCTAAGTTACAATTAAACCTAACACTACACTAGCAATAAATTAATTAAATAAAATACCTACAATTATCTACAATTAAACCTAACACTACACTATCAATAAATAAATAAATAAAATAAAATACCTACAAATAAATACAATTAAATAAACTAAAGTACAAAAAAATAAAAAAATTAATTACAAACATAATAAAAATATTACAACAATTTTAAGCTAATTACACCTACTCTAAGCCCCCTAATAAAATAACAAAGCCCCCAAAATAAAAAAATGCCCTACCCTATTCTAAAATAGGGTAGGGCATTTTTCTATCAGCCAATCGGAATTAAGGTAGGGAAAATCTGATTGGCTGATTGAATCAGCCAATCAGATTGAGCTCGCATTCTATTGGCTGTTCCGATCAGCCAATAGAATGCAAGCTCAATCTGATTGGCTGATTGGATCAGCCAATCGGATTGAACTTGAATCTGATTGGCTGATTCCATCAGCCAATCAGATTTTTCCTACCTTAATTCCGATTGGCTGATAGAATCCTATCAGCCAATCGGAATTCGAGGGACGCCATCTTGGATGACGTCATTTAAAGGAACCTTCATTCGGACTTAGGACGTCGCAAGAAGAGGATGGATCCGCGCCGGAGGTCTTCAAGATGGAGCCGCTTGTCACCGCTTGGAAGAAGATGGTTGCCGGTCCGGATCTACTCTTCTGCCCGGATAGGATGAAGACTTTGGAGCCTCTTCTGGACCTCTTCAGCCTCCGCTTGATAGAAGACTTCAGCCGGATGATGGATCTCCAGCCCCCGCTTGGGCTTGGATGAAGACTTCAGAGCCTGGAGCGATCGGTGATACCTGGCATGGTGAAGACAAGGTAGGAAGATCTTCAGGGGCTTAGTGTTAGATTTATTTAAGGGGGGTTTGGGTTAGATTAGGGGTATGTGGGTGGTGGGTTGTAATGTTGGGGGGGGGTATTGTATGTTTTTTTTTTTACAGGCAAAAGAGCTGAATTCTTTGGGGTATGCCCCGCAAAAGGCCCTTTTAAGGGCTGGTAAGGTAAAAGAGCTTTTCTATTTTAATTTTAGAATAGGGTAGGGCATTTTTTTATTTTGGGGGGCTTTGTTATTTTATTAGGGGGCTTAGAGTAGGTGTAATTAGCTTAAAATTGTTGTAATATTTTTATTATGTTTGTAATTAATTTTTTTATTTTTTGTAACTTAGCTTTTTTATTTTTTGTACTTTAGTTAGTTTATTTAATTGTATTTATTTGTAGGTATTTTATTTAATTTATTTATTGATAGTGTAGTGTTAGGTTTAATTGTAGATAATTGTAGGTATTTTATTTAATTAATTTATTGCTAGTGTAGTGTTAGGTTTAATTGTAACTTAGGTTAGGATTTATTTTACAGGTAATTTTGTAATTATTTTTACTAGGTAGCTATTAAATAGTTCTTAACTATTTAATAGCTATTGTACATGGTTAAAATAAATACAAAGTTGCCTGTAAAATAAATATAAATCCTAAAATAGCTACAATATAATTATAATTTATATTGTAGCTATATTAGGATTTATTTTACAGGTAAGTATTTAGCTTTAAATAGGAATAATTTATTTAATAAGAGTTAATTTATTTTGTTAGATTTAAATTATATTTAACTTAGGGGGGTGTTAGTGTTAGGGTTAGACTTAGCTTTAGGTGTTAATAAATTTATTAAAGTAGCGGCGAGGTCCGGTCGGCAGATTAGGGGTTAATACTTGAAGTTAGGTGTCAGCGATGTTAGGGAGGGCAGTTTAGGGGTTCATACTATTTATTATAGGGTTAGTGAGGCGGATTAAGGGTTAATACATTTATTATAGTAGCGGTGAGGTCCGGTCGGCAGATTAGGGGTTAATTATTGTAGGTAGCTGGCGGCGACGTTGTGGGGGGCAGATTAGGGGTTAATAAATATAATATAGGGGTCGGCAGTGTTATGGGCAGCAGATTAGGGGTACATAGGTATAATGTAGGTTGCGGCGGTGTACGGAGCGGCAGATTAGGGGTTAATAATAATATGCAGGGGTCAGTGATAGCGAGGGCGGCAGATTAGGCGCTAATAAGTGTAAGGTTAGGGGTGTTTAGACTCGGGGTACATGTTAGGGTGTTAGGTGCAGACGTAGGAAGTGTTTCCCCATAGGAAACAATGGGGCTGCGTTAGGATCTGAACGCTGCTTTTTTGCAGGTGTTAGGTTTTTTTTCAGCTCAAACAGCCCCATTGTTTTCTATGGGGGAATCGTGCACGAGCACGTTTTTGAAGCTGGCCGCGTCCGTAAGCACCGCTGGTATTTAGAGTTGCAGTGGCGGTAAATATGCCTATACGCTCCCTTTTTGGAGCCTAACGCAGCCCTTCTGTGAACTCTAAATACCAGCGGTATTTAAAAGGTGCGGGCGAAGAAAAGCCAGCGTTAGATACGCAGGTCGTTACCGACAAAACTCTAAATCTAGCCGATTGTTTTTCACTTTCATGCCTAATTCTCAATGCTGTGAACAATTAGGGGCATATATGTTGCAGTTAGGCTTCTAAAGACTGCTGTGCACTTTCAATTTTCAGAATTGGAAAACTCTTAATATTTACACTTACGTTACAGAAAAGGGGCAATAAAATATACTACATATAATTAAATATGATATTACAATCTCAAAGTAATAGGTGATGAAAAAGGCAGCCGTCTCCAAGTAGAAAAAATTATTATATGTAAAGGAGGAAAGATTTCCTAGTGAAAAGTTTGTTTGTAGTTTCTGCTATATCCACGTTTCTTCTGTACTGTTCAATCAGCTGTCACAATTAATATAAGAGAAATGTCCATTAAGAAAGATATTTATAAGTTGCAGAGCTCCAACTAAGTGTTATGTGTTACATTTGGAAATATAAAAAATACATCATAAACTGAGAGTGCATGTAGAGGTGAAGAATATCTCCCAGAAGTAAAGATCTTCATTTGTTTGCACATTTAGAACTACACAGTTGTCACACTGTTATTCTCTAAGGAAAAAGGTAGAAACATGGGAGTCCCAGAGAGATGCCTCCTATAAAGCTCTCTGCTCAGATAAGATGATGTAAAACACTGGTTTTCAAACCTGTCCTCAAGCCTCTCTAACAGGCCAGATTTTCAGGATTATCTTGGGTGAGAACCGGTTAATAACTGTTTACTAATCAGCTAATTATTTAACCTGTGCTCTAGTTCAGATATCCTCAAAATCTGGCCTGTTAGGGAGGCCTGAGGGCAGGTGATCTAAACTGATCCAACAGCACTGCAAGATCTCACAAGATTCTAGTAAGGCAGATTTTGCTATACTTCTCTAAGGGGCATTTCCTGCATATATGTATGTAAAGGAAAGACAAGTCCAGCACAGAGTTTTGTTACACTTTGTATTTTATATTACTTTACACTTCAGACTGATTCATTTGAGTTGTATTACCTTTAACTAAACAATCTACTTAAAAATTGTTACTGTGTAAAAAAATATCATCTTTTTATTACCTGTTCCCCAGAATTACATAACACATATTGTATTATTATACATTGTTATATCTTAGATTACCTGTATCTAAGCCACTGCAGACTGCCTTTTATCTCAGTGTTTTACAATATTGCATTTTAGCCAATCAGTGCTTGCTTCTGCATAACCATTATCATTCTACAGGGGAGGGAGCATAATGTTATCTATATGGCCCACATGAACTAGCACTGTCTAGATGTTGTGAAATATTTAAAAAGCACTGAGATAAGGGGTGGCCTGCTGAGGCTTAGAAGGCTATAAAGTATATTAATATAACAATTTGGTTATGCAAAGCTGGGAAATGGGTATTAAAGGGACATTATACACTAGATTTTTCATTGCATAAATGTTTTGCAGATTGTCAATTTCAATAGCCCATTTGGTTGTTTTTATAAAAATGTATAGTTTTGATTATTTTTTTAAGAAAATTGTGCTGATTTTCAGACTCCTAACTAGGGCCGCCACTAGAAATGTTGGGGCCCTGACTTAACTATTGATCAGCCCCCCCCCGCCTTTGACATGTGCAATTTTTGACCAAGTGACAAACGTATATGCACTTTATTCTTAAGTGTCTATTTAAACTTGGAAATGTTGTAAAGGTAGTAACATACAAATACACAGACACACTCATACACTGAAACACACACACTCACACATAAGGATTCACATATAGACACTCTAGCAGACACGCAAAGAAACACACTCAGACACATACACCCAAACAGACACTCAGCACTTGTTTACATTGACCTGACAAGTAATGAGGTAAACTACAGTTTTGTAAAAAAAAGGAGATTTAGAAAACAAAATATGGAGTTCTGATTATCTTTTTGTAAAGGAAGATGCCAACTAAATGATGACAACAGCATGCAGTGGCTGAAAGGAAGGGCCCTGAACTGCCTAAACAATAATTTATAGGTTAAATGGTAGATTTGTGACTTCCGGAAAGGTCTCATTAGTCTCAAAGTCTGTAGAAAGATGTGAATAATCAGTAGTAAGGTCAAAATGTCCTAAAAAGGAACAGACAATGGACACCCACACACAAACTCAAACTTGCACATACACCCAAGCAAACACAGACAGAGACAGCCTCAGAAAACACACAAAGACATACACACACAGAGACAACCACATAAAACACAGAAAGACATACATACACACACCCACAGAAACACATATCCACAGAAAACACACACCCTCACAGACATCCACAGAAAACACAGACATACATACATACACACACACCCTCACAGACATCCACAGAAAACACATACACACCCACCCTCACAGAGGCATCCAGAGAAAATACACAAACATACACACACCCTCACAGAGACACCCATAGAAAAAGCTCAAAGACATATGCACATACCCTCACAGACATCCACAGAAAATGCACAGACATACACACCCACAGAAAAAAATACATACACACTCATAGAGACACAAACCAAAGCACAAAGACATAAACACAGACACCCCCAGAAACACTCACAGGAGGAAACATTTATGCACCTTGCATCCCCTAAATCAACAGTGTGTGACATGCATGATAAAAAAATTGCAGAAATTAAGAGATTACTTTTAAAGAATCATATTTGTAAATGTGCAAACAAAAATAATTCTGTGAATTCAAAATTGTACATTAATGATCTGGGTAGATGGCTAGATGAAGGAAAGTACTTTTAAAAGGTTGACATATGTTTGTTTGATTTTTCCCCATTTTCCCCAACCAAGAGCACCACTTCAAATATAGTGTACAAATGTTCCCATCTGTCAGCTGTACTTATTGATTTTGAAAATGTAGTACTCTATATGGTCTTGGTGGAGCCATAAACTGTGGTACTCATACCATTAGATATGGTTAAATGCAGGATTTAGGCTTGTTGGTATGTATTTCAAAATTAAGTCAGCTGTAGTGTAAACTGAACAGTTTTATGTTAACCTGTCTCTTTTCAAACACTGAGCAATCTTAGTCTGAGAGTATAACATGCTATGCATATGTAAAAATCTTAGATAAAATGCCTCCATGCATCTGGAAAGTCCTTGCATAAAGGGGCAGTAAACTGGAATGTAATATATACACACACACACACACACATATATATATATATATATATATATATATATATATATATATATATATATATATATATATATATATATATATAAAATGCATATCTGCCAAAAGGGCACCTACCATTTGTGTATTGAGGAGGAAACATTTCTGCATGGTTTTAAATATAGAATTTCAACAGCATTGTCAAATAATCATAAATACACTGCTGCTAAAAAAATGTGTTTTTATGGACCCCTGACCCCACCATACAACTACTACCACACTGAAGTTACAATCCGAAATTGCACAAAGAAATAAAAAACATTTGCTTAGTAAGTCCTACCTCTTTGCAAATGAAAGTGATCTGCCTTCTGACTCAGGCACACACTGTACAAAGTGCCAAGTCTTTCTCACACTGTGCATAGTGGTTTAGTGCACACTCAGAAATCCTCTCAAATGCTAATACTTTACTCCTTGTAATAACATTTTCCAAGCTCAAAGAGCACGCTGCTGTAGTACCCACTGGTGGCTGCCAAAATATAATTTTTTTAAATTTTTTTTTTAGTTCTTGCCTCATGGGGCCCCCTTGCCCATTGGGTCCCTGACAGGAGTCACCCCCTGATTTGCGGCCCTGCTCCTAAACATCAGATGTATCAGATGGATACATGCGTTTACAGACTCCTGTTTATGTTATCTGTCTGTTCATATGGGGGGGAAGGGGGGGGTGGGGAGAGTGTGCTCTTTTTTGTTTACCGAGAGCCTTTCAGTGGGAGCTTCTAAGTAAGCTTTTAAAAAGTTTTATAGTGGATTTTTAGATCAGTATCTGTGCATATTATTCTTTATAGTAGTGTCTATTACATGCAGTTATATGAAAATTGTTGTATACTGTCCCTTTAAGGGCATTATCTATCTTCTTTGACAGTTTCTGTGTAACTTAAACAAATTACAATCTTATCTATTAGACATGTCCGTTAGGCAGTTTCACTCACTATCGAATGTGGAAAGTGGCGGACACTCGCGGCACTCAGCTCATATTGGAGTCGGATTTCTTTGTGTGAAAGTGCAACACACTAAGATTTGAATTTTCGAAAGGAGCGAATGCTGCAAATGGATGCAGCTTTTTGCAATGAGGTAAACTGCTGAATGCACTTTATCATTTATGTTTTTTTTTTTTTCAAATTGCATTGCACTTTGAATTTGTTGTATGTAAAATAAAACTCTAAATTTTAGAAAGTTGGAGAAACAGGGAAGTTTACCAGTGTCTGTCTGAATCTCTCTCACAATTCTCATGAAATGCACTTAGCATTTTACACTTTTAGGTCTCACTAATTTAGCGGAGAGCTTTAGAACATCAGACCCTAAAAATCCAGTGAATAAAAAAAAGGTAAAATTATTGGCATCCGTTCTTGCACTCTTCGGTGTATTTATGTTTCTTGATCTGTATGCTATTAAATCATGAACAAGTAAAAGAATGTGACCTTTAGATATTACTTACTATAACCTCACATGACCGTTTGTATGTATATAATCCAGAATTGCTGTCCTTCTCTGCTTTTCACATAGGCCTTAATCAAAGTCAAAGTAAATACATATTGTATATATCCCAACACATGCTGGTATACAAATATTCACTACAGATCCATAGGGCAGCAGAACTGCGTTCTAGTTTCAGCACCAATGATTTTAGGACTGGGCAGCAAATGAAAACATGAACATTTTTATTTTTAAATTACATTTATTAAAAGTAATGAAACAAAAAGGTTCAGATTGTTAACACCACTAACAGATCTTGCTTGATGGCTGCCATTAACTGCACACTAACAGTTGTTGTACAGGTTTCTGGCAGTTGTTTTAAAACTTGCAAAAATGAAGAATGGTGTCTAAAGTACAGTATCAATCTTGGCTTCTGTGTAAAGGAAGAAATATTTTTAGCAACATAAAACAGATTTTTCGGGATCTCCAGTATACACATAATTGTATGCATATTGTGCTCACCACTATTTATGGTAAGTTAAACCTCCCATGCCACAGAACCCTGGAATGCATTGCTTCTCTTACTGATATAGATGTTGCTTTATTAGCAAAAAATAAACCTTTGCTTTGCTTCACTATTAATATCAACTATTGACCATTGTTATCTGAGGTCTACATTTAAAAAATAAAATGGAATTCTGTCATAAACCAGTCTTCTCCTAGTAAACTTAATTTGCATTTTTCTTTACAAATCTACACAATATACATTCCTTATATGAACAGCATCATTAAATAACTGGTTTAAAAGAACAGTTTTGCACCAATGAACCCAGAAATCTTTGGAAAAATGTCTACAACAATATAGAACACGAATCATAATACATTATATGCAACAGGTATGTATGACAGTACAATCAGCTGCATACCTGGCACGGCATAACAGGGACTTATTGCACAAACATTGCTTTATATGCAAGCATTATACATATTCATTAGAGACTATCACTTCAATCCAAAACATCTGAATTGTACATTAAAACATTGTATATAGCAGCTTGGATATTTGTTTTAATTGATTTCAAAATAATTCTAATCACTAAGAACAATGAATATCTGAATTAGGAAAACAGTTTGAATTAGAAATAAAACAAAATAATCTAGCTAAACAAATGAAAAACATACAAAAACCAATGATCAACAGTTTTTAAGTAGGTTTTCTCAATAATTCTTAGAGACCTTCATAGAAGCAAAAGATATATGGCTAAAGCAATAGCAAATACACCAGATTAATCAATATTGATTATCGCTGCCCTAATATATTTGATTGTAGCTTTTTCACTTAACCAATAACATTAATTCAGTACATTTGTGCAAAATTTTTATAATTAACCCAAAACACTCCAAATGCAAATGTATACTTAGATGGGCCATTTAATGTGTCTAAACACTTTAAAGTTTAAAAGTATGATTTGAACTTTCTTTGTAACTTTTATTAATAAAAAAAAAAAAATCTGCTTTATTAAAGGGACATAATACTCATATGCTAATCACTTGAAACTGATGCAGTATACAGTGGGGCAAAAAAATATTTAGTCAGCCACCAATTGTGCAAGCTCTCCCACTTAAGAAGATGAGAGAGAGAGGTATACCTCAACTATGAGAGACAACATGTGGAAACAAATCCAGACAATCACATTGTCTGATTTGGAAAGAATTTATTTGCATATTATGGTGGAAAATAAGTATTTGGTCACCTACAAACAAGCAAGATTTCTGGCTCTCACAGACCTGTATCTTCTTCTTTAAGAGGCTCCTCTGTCCTCCACTCATTACCTGTATTAATGGCACCTGTTTGAACTTGTTATCACTATAAAAGACACCTGTCCACATCCTTAAAAAGTCACACTCCAAACTCCACTATGGTGAAGACCAAAGAGCTGTCGAAGGACACCAGAAACAAAATTGTAGACCTGCATCAGGCTGGGAAGACTGAATCTGCAATAGGCAAGCAGCTTGGTGTGAAGAAATCAACTGTGGGAGCAATAATTAGAAAATGGAAGACATACAAGACCACTGATAATCTCCCTCGATCTGGGGCTCCACGCAAGATCTCACCCCGTGGGGTCAAAATAATCACAAGAACGGTGAGCAAACATCCAAGAACCACACGGGGGGACCTAGTGAATGACCTGCAGAGAGCTGGGACCAACGTAACAAAGGCTACCATCAGTAACACACTACGCCGCCAGGGACTCAGATCCTGCGGTGCTAGACGTGTCCCCCTGCTTAAGCCAGTACATGTCCGGGCCCGTCTGAAGAATGCTATAGAGCATTTGGATGATCCAGAAGCGGATTGGGAGAATGTCATATGGTCAGATGAAACCAAAGTAGAACTGTTTGGTAGAAACACAACTCGTCGTGTTTGGAGGAGAGAGAATGCTGAGTTGCAACCAAAGAACACCATACCTACTGTGAAGCATGGGGGTGGCAACATCATGCTTTGGGGCTGTTTCTCTGCAAAGGGAACAGGACGAATGATCCGTGTACATGAAAGAATGAATGTATCGTGAGATTTTGAGTGCAAACCTCCGTCCATCAGCAAGGGCATTGAGGATGAAACGTGGCTGGGTCTTTCAGCATGACAATGATCCCAAACACACCACCCGTGCAACAAAGGAGTGGCTTCGTAAGAAGCATTTCAAGGTCCTGGAGTGGCCTAGCCAGTGTCCAGATCTCAACCCCATAGAAAACCTTTGGAGGGAGTTGAAAGTCTGTGTTGCCCAGCGACAGCCCCAAAACATCACTGCTCTAGAGGAGATCTGCATGCAGGAATGGCCCAACATACCAGCAACAGTGTGTGACAACCTTGTGAAGACTTACAGAAAACATTTGACCTCTGTCATTGCCAACAAACGATATATAACAAAGTATTGAGATGAACTTTTGATATTGACCAAATACTTATTTTCCACCATAATTTGCAAATAAATTCTTTCCAAATCAGACAGACAATGTGATTGTCTGGATTTGTTGCCACATTTTGTCTCTCATAGTTAAGGTATACCTATGATGAAAATTACAGGCCTCTCTCATCTTCTTAAGTGGGAGAACTTACACAATTGGTGGCTGACTAAATACTTTTTTGCCCCACTGTAACTGTAAAAAGATGACAGGAAAATATCACCTGAGCATCTCTATGTAAAAAAGGAAGATATTTTACCTCACAATTTTCTCAGCTCAGCAGAGTAAGTTCAGTGTAAAAAGTTATACTCAGCTGCAGGTAAAAAAAAATAAAAAAAATGAAGAAATGAACAGCAGCCAATCAGCATCAACAGTGCTGAGGTCATGAACTCTTTTACTGTGACCTCATGAGATTTCACTTAACTCTCATGAGATTTCATTGTAAACTTCCTTACACTGAATAGGGAAATAAGAGTGTGCACGTAAGCTCGCTCCTTCGGCTGTCCCGGGACAGACATAATGATTTGCTGCTTATAAGTCCTTTACAATGGGATGTGGCTACTGAGAAACTTTTGAGGTAAAATATCTTTCTTTTTTACATAGAGATGTTCAGGTGATATTTTCTAGTCAGCTTTTTACAGCTATACTGCATCACTTTCAAGTGTTTCAACATTTGGGTATTATGGCCATTTAATCCCTTTAAGACAGCTGTTGTATGCTGCCTGTCTGTTGCACTTCTAGGAGTGCAAAAGCTCAAATCTCTCCGGCATTGGCGAGGCAGTGCTATTTCTGCTTGTTTCAGGCAGAGAGGCATGCAGAAATAGTGCGGTCTCACCATAGTCGTTGAGACCCGTGTTATAGCTCTGAGAGCCCCTTGTGACAGGTGATATGCAGGGTATGACGCTATAGTTAAAGGGATAATAAACCTTAATTTATTTTCTATCACGATTCAGATAGAACATGCAATTTGAAGCAACTTTCTAATTTACTCCTATTATCAATTATTCTTTGTTCTCTTGGTATCTTTATTTTAAAAAGCTAGAATGTAAGTTAATGGGCCAGCTCATTTTTGTTTCAGAACCTAGGTTGCGCTTGCTGATTGGTGGCTAAATGTAGCCACCAATCAATAAGTGCTATCCAGGGTGCTGAATCAAAAATGGGCCAGCTCCTTACCTTAGATTACTGCTTTTTCAAATAAAGATAGCAAGAGAACAAATGCAAATTGATAATAGGAGTAAATAAGAAAGTTGCTTACAATTGCATGTTCTATCTGAATCGTGAAAGAAAATAATTGTGAAATTGAGAACTGAGTGTACAATAACTTTTACAGAACAGTCACAAAAACAAACACACATGTAAATAGACAAAAAATATCAATGGAAACAAACAGCTTGTCAAAAGTAAAAAAATAAAATAAGAAATTATTTGATAAACTGAAGAAAAAGTGTTTTCTGATTGATTGGAATACTGATGTCAAATTCATATATTAATTTAATTATTTATTATTTAATTAATTATTTAATTCATAAAAACTATGACAGTTTAAAAAACAAAAATCAAGTTAAAGGGACATAATACTCATATGCTAAATCACTTGAAACTGATGCAGTATAACTGTAAAAAGCTGACAGGAAAATATCACCTGAGCATCTCTATGTAAAAAAGGAAGATATTTTACCTCACAATCTCCTCAGCTCAGCGGAGTAAGTTCTGTGTAAAAAGTTATACTCAACTGCTCCCAGCTGCAGGTAAAAAAAATAAAAAAAAATGAAGAAATGAACAGCAGCCAATCAGCATCAGCAGTGCTGAGGTCATGAACTTTTACTGTGATCTCATGAGATTTGACTTGACTCTCATGAGATTTCTTGTAAACTTCCTTTACCTGATTGGTGAAATAAGATGAGGGTGCACGATGCTCATCCCTTCAGATGTCCCAGGACAGACACACTAAAATGCTGCTTAGAAATCCTTTACAATGGGAGGTGGCTACTGAGGAACTTTTGAGGTAAAATATCTTTCTTTTTTACATAGAGATGTTCAGGAGATATTTTCTAGTCAGCTTTTTACAGCTATGCTGCATCACTTTCAAGTGTTTAAACATTTGGGTATTATGGCCCTTTAACGCATCTTATGAGCTTGCTTCTCTACATCACGAAGTCCTCTGAGTATATATGCATTAGACCTAATGGTACATTTCACATTGATCACCGTATTATTTTAGAGATTAGTATGGACTGCTAGCTAAAGACAAGATGAGAAACACACCCATATCAGATTCACAATGCAGTTCAATACTTTGTTGGGAATAGACTGTTCTGCAGCAGGATATGGCCAATGGCTACTCACAGTATTTGTGGTTTACAGTCATGAAACACTGCAGAGGTAAAGGGACACAATATTACAGAGAAAAGCAAAAGTCCTTTACGGCAGTTCAGTAAAACCTTAAAGGGATAGTAAACCCACATTTTTTCTTTCATGATTCAGATAGAGCATGCAATTTTAAGCAACTTTCTAATTTACTCTTATTATCATTTTTCTTTGTTCTCTTGCTATCTTTATTTGAAAATGCAGGAATCTAAGCTAAGGAGCCAGCCTATTTTTGGTTCAGCACCATGGATAGTGCTTGCTATTTGGTGGGTACATTTAGCCACCAATCAGCAAGCGCAACCAAGGTGCTGAACCAAAAATGGGCTGGCTTCTAAGCTTTACATTCTTGCTTTTCAAATAAAGATAGCAAGATACAAAGAATAATTAATAATAGGAGTAAATTAGAAAATTGCTTACAATTGCATGCTCTATCTGAATCATCAAATAAAAAAAATTGGGTTTACTATCCCTTTAAGGTTCCATCAAGTAAGACCAGGCAATTATGACAGAGGAATTCTTGTTTTGTGTTGAATAAATACCTCAATCAATATATAATTTTTGTCTATTTAATTTCCTGTTATGCTTCTAGATCTGATATCATAGCGGTAGTTTGCCTCAGACTTTTAAATCAGCAAACTTTGCTGATGTCATTTCCTTTACTGCTTAGATTTCATCAGAGGATATAAACATTAAAGGGACATTATACACTAGATTTTTCTTTGCATAAATATTTTGCAGATGATCCATTTAAATAGCCCATCCGGGTGTGTTTTTGTAAAAATGTATAGTTTTGCTTAATTTTTAAATAACATTGTGCTGATTTTCAGACTCCTAGCCAAGCCCAAAAGTTTTAGATCTATACTGATATATACATACTTCAGACTGCTCCTGTTTGTATAATGGATCTTTTCATAAGCAGGGGAGGTTCTGCTATCAGCCCCTTTCAGTGGTTTTCCCAGGCTTATCTCATTAACAGTGTTAAATTGGGAGCTTCTAAGTAATTTTTTAAAATGTTTTACACTGGATTTTTATATCCGTATCTGTGCATATTATTCTTTATAGTAGTGTCTATTACATGCAGTTAAATGACAATTGGTGTATACTTCCCCTTTAATTTTAGTGTCACATTTTAGTTTACTCTGTCCCATATGTAGGGATATTTCAAATAATCAGAATATCCCTCTTATAATCAAAGAAATATCATCAAAATTACATTTTCTCACACAATATTTGGAGCTTATAGAATTAATTATAAACTCTGGGCCAATTCTTTAAAGCTCTCTGGTCTGCCGAGATTCAATAAGTTACTTTGTCAGTATTACAAGGCCCCCGGGATTATTTTAAAGGCAATTTTTACCTTTTGGAATTGTGTATCTCATTAAGTGGAGTTCACTAATATATCTTATGTTAAGGAGAGACACTTAAAGGGACAGTCAACACCAAAATTGTTATTGTTTGAAAAGATAGATAACGCCTTTACTACCCATTCCACAGCTTTGTACAACCAACATTGATATATTAATATACTTTATAACCTTTAAACCTCTAAATTTCTGCCTGTTTCTAAGGCACTACAGACAGCCTCTTATCACATGCTTTTTAGTAGCTTTTCACAACAAGACACTGCTAATCCATGTGAGCCATATAGATAAAATGTTATTATTATTATCAGGTGTTTATAAAGTGCCAGCAGATTACGCAGCGCTCTACAAGTAATAATAAAACATTACAGGTGTAGGTACAATAATTGAGTTATACAAAAGGAGAGAAATGCCCTGCCCTTGAGCACAATCAGCAGTAGTTCACTTTAAATACAAAGTATCCTACAGGAGTAGTTAACTTTAAATACAAAGTGGCCAACATTGTGCTCTCTCCCGTGGGTTGTGGATGACACTGCACTAATTGGCTAAAATCAATAGATAATAAATAAATAGCCAAGTGATCAGGAGGCTGTCAAAAGAGGCTTAGATACAAGGTAATCACAGAGGTAAAAAGTATATTAATATAACTGTGTTGGCTGTGCATAAGTGGGGAAAGGGATTATCTATTTTTTTAAACAATAACAATTTTGGAGTAGACTGTCCCTTTAATTTACAATATAATGCTCAGTAAAATAACCTAATGTGATCACTTTATGTCTGTGAGTTTTTGCACTGAATTAAAACCTCACAGCAAATCCTAGTTAACTGAAAGAAAAGCAAAAAGAAATTGAAAAGAGAGGGATAAAAAAAGCAAATAATGAAACTTGTTTTTACACAACTCACAAACGTATAACATACCAATAAATATGTGACCATTTCAGTCATCAAGAAACTGATGTTCTTATAGGTCCTGGTACAGACAGAAGCGGTATGTACTTTCACAATTAGATCCTTTTCAATCTCTTCTGTGCTATACTTTATAAAGCACAATTTTGTTCCATGGTGGCAACAACAGAAATTATTTATTAAAGACTACAAGACCTTTGCTGTTATCTTAATGTTAATAGAAACGGCAGAGCACAAGCAACAAAGATAGAGAAGGAAAAAGCCACACAGGGATGATGAGATCTGTGGTTATGGGAGTTAGCTCCAGATATTTCTCTATCACAGCTACTCGCAAGTGGTAACCAGTGGGTTAAAATTAGTCCCATCTACCGTCATGTGACATTTTTAGGGACAAGGCTAGAACATTTATTGCTAATTATGAATATAGCAAAATCATTAAAACATAAATTAGCTAGCTAGGAGAATACAGTTAAGATTATCAAGGTTGACTGCAGATTGATTGCATTCATTTAAAAGTTGCTTATTACAGCACAATAAATAGCTCTTGCTGGAACTTCACTTTCCCCCCCTCCAAACAATTGAGCTGCCATGATTAATAATAAATTAAGATCCGATTAAATAAAAACAAACAAACAAATAGAACAGTGCCCCCTCAGTAAGGCACAGTAACACATTACCAATTAAACCGGTCATTGTTCACTATTCTTCATCAATAAAATATAAAATGATATTGACTTATCTATGCATCTTTAAAACCTTATTTTACACCAATATATTTTATAACATTTAATATAAATATATTTGTAAACTAAAACACTCGGAATGATGTCGAAGTCGTTTCTTCAACTTTGTTCCTTAAAAAAGGAAAACAGAATAATTTCCAGACTGTGGAAACACATTAAGACCTCTCTCTTTTCTAGCCACGTACAGACTCTGTCTTGTGTGCTTCTTCATTAAGACAGAAAAACCTTTCCAACTGTTTGTTCCTTGTTCTGAACTCTCCCCAGAACACACAAACACAAGGTGAGACTTGGAATCTATTCAAATCTGTAAACTCATTCCCATTATACTTTAACACTTAAATAGCAACCGACCACTATTGCTGTGGCATACTAGAGACATGGACGTAATGAGTTCAGAGGAATGGTTGCCCAAATGTTTTCCTGCACTCAATCACACCGGTGCTCGGGGGCTGATCGCAGATCTGTGTGAACTTTAGTAATTCAGGGCTTAGGCGTTCATAAGCTTCCTTGTACTCCTTGTCAAACACATCTGCATGAGAGAAAGGGAAGAGAATGTCAATAAAGTCCATTCTATAGCCAAAGGGAAAAAAATAAGTAATGCAACAGTATACAATAAATACAGAAGAAGCTTTGCAAGAGCTTAGGGAGTATCATTATCTTAAAGGGACACTGAACCTAATTTTTTTCTTTCATGATTCAGATAGAGCATGAAATTTTAAGCAACTTTCTAATTTACTCCTATTTTCTTCATTCTCTTGCTATCTTTATTTTAAAAGCAGAAATGTAAATCTTAGCAGTCAGCCCATTTTAGGTTCAGCACCATGGATAGCGCTTGGTAATTGGATGCTTAAATTTACTCACCAATAAGCAAGCATAACCCAGGTTCTCAACCTAAAATGGGCCAGCTACTATGCATCACATTCCTGCTTTTTAAATAAAGATAGCAAGAGAACAAATCAAAATTGATAATAGGAGTAAATTAGAAAGTTGTTTAAAATTACATGCTCTATCTGAATCATGAAAGAAAACAAATTAAGGTTTATTATCCCTTTAACTATATTTAATTTAATGGACAACTTCTTCCTAACAATGAATGATAGTGCATGACAATAAGCAATTAATTTGTGAGTTAGTTGTTTGCTTGTATAAGAAGAACATCTTTATCAATATCACTCATCTTATGTTGAACTAAATACAGAAAAACAGAATTTATGTTTACCTGATAAATTACTTTCTCCAACGGTGTGTCCGGTCCACGGCGTCATCCTTACTTGTGGGATATTCTCCTCCCCAACAGGAAATGGCAAAGAGCCCAGCAAAGCTGGTCACATGATCCCTCCTAGGCTCCGCCTACCCCAGTCATTCGACCGACGTTAAGGAGGAATATTTGCATAGGAGAAACCATATGGTACCGTGGTGACTGTAGTTAAAGAAAATAAATTATCAGACCTGATTAAAAAAACCAGGGCGGGCCGTGGACCGGACACACCGTTGGAGAAAGTAATTTATCAGGTAAACATAAATTCTGTTTTCTCCAACATAGGTGTGTCCGGTCCACGGCGTCATCCTTACTTGTGGGAACCAATACCAAAGCTTTAGGACACGGATGAAGGGAGGGAGCAAATCAGGTCACCTAAATGGAAGGCACCACGGCTTGCAAAACCTTTCTCCCAAAAATAGCCTCAGAAGAAGCAAAAGTATCAAACTTGTAAAATTTGGTAAAAGTGTGCAGTGAAGACCAAGTCGCTGCCCTACATATCTGATCAACAGAAGCCTCGTTCTTGAAGGCCCATGTGGAAGCCACAGCCCTAGTGGAATGAGCTGTGATTCTTTCGGGAGGCTGCCGTCCGGCAGTCTCGTAAGCCAATCTGATGATGCTTTTAATCCAAAAAGAGAGAGAGGTAGAAGTTGCTTTTTGACCTCTCCTTTTACCAGAATAAACAACAAACAAGGAAGATGTTTGTCTAAAATCCTTTGTAGCATCTAAATAGAATTTTAGAGCGCGAACAACATCCAAATTGTGCAACAAACGTTCCTTCTTTGAAACTGGTTTCGGACACAGAGAAGGTACGATAATCTCCTGGTTAATGTTTTTGTTAGAAACAACTTTTGGAAGAAAACCAGGTTTAGTACGTAAAACCACCTTATCTGCATGAAACACCAGATAAGGAGGAGAACACTGCAGAGCAGATAATTCTGAAACTCTTCTAGCAGAAGAAATTGCAACTAAAAACAAAACTTTCCAAGATAATAACAATATCAACGGAATGCAAGGGTTCAAACGGAACCCCCTGAAGAACTGAAAGAACTAAATTGAGACTCCAAGGAGGAGTCAAAGGTTTGTAAACAGGCTTAATTCTAACCAGAGCCTGAACAAAGGCTTGAACATCTGGCACAGTAGCCAGTCTTTTGTGAAGTAACACCGACAAGGCAGAAATCTGTCCCTTCAGGGAACTTGCAGATAATCCTTTTTCCAATCCTTCTTGAAGGAAGGATAGAATCCTAGGAATCTTAACCTTGTCCCAAGAGAATCCTTTAGATTCACACCAACAGATATATTTTTTCCAAACTTTGTGGTAAATCTTTCTAGTTACAGGCTTTCTGGCCTGAACAAGAGTATCAATAACAGAATCTGAGAACCCTCGCTTCGATAAAATCAAGCGTTCAATCTCCAAGCAGTCAGCTGGAGTGAAACCAGATTCGGATGTTCGAACGGACCCTGAACAAGAAGGTCTCGTCTCAAAGGTAGCTTCCAAGGTGGAGCCGATGACATATTCACCAGATCTGCATACCAAGTCCTGCGTGGCCACGCAGGAGCTATCAAGATCACCGACGCCCTCTCCTGATTGATCCTGGCTACCAGCCTGGGGATGAGAGGAAACGGCGGGAACACATAAGCTAGTTTGAAGGTCCAAGGTGCTACTAGTGCATCCACTAGAGCCGCCTTGGGATCCCTGGATCTGGACCCGTAGCAAGGAACTTTGAAGTTCTGACGAGAGGCCATCAGATCCATGTCTGGAATGCCCCACAGCTGAGTGACTTGGGCAAAGATTTCCGGATGGAGTTCCCACTCCCCCGGATGCAATGTCTGACGACTCAGAAAATCCGCTTCCCAATTTTCCACTCCTGGGATGTGGATAGCAGACAGGTGGCAGGAGTGAGACTCCGCCCATAGAATGATTTTGGTCACTTCTTCCATCGCTAGGGAACTCCTTGTTCCCCCCTGATGGTTGATGTACGCAACAGTTGTCATGTTGTCTGATTGAAACCGTATGAACTTGGCCCTCGCTAGCTGAGGCCAAGCCTTGAGAGCATTGAATATCGCTCTCAGTTCCAGAATATTTATCGGTAGAAGAGATTCTTCCCGAGACCAAAGACCCTGAGCTTTCAGGGATCCCCAGACCGCGCCCCAGCCCATCAGACTGGCGTCGGTCGTGACAATGACCCACTCTGGTCTGCGGAATGTCATCCCTTGTGACAGGTTGTCCAGGGACAGCCACCAACGGAGTGAGTCTCTGGCCCTCTGATTTACTTGTATCTTCGGAGACAAGTCTGTATAGTCCCCATTCCACTGACTGAGCATGCACAGTTGTAATGGTCTTAGATGAATGCGCGCAAAAGGAACTATGTCCATTGCCGCTACCATCAACCCGATCACTTCCATGCACTGAGCTATGGAAGGAAGAGGAACGGAATGAAGTATCCGACAAGAGTCTAGAAGCTTTGTTTTTCTGGCCTCTGTCAGAAAAATCCTCATTTCTAAGGAGTCTATTATTGTTCCCAAGAAGGGAACCCTTGTTGACGGGGATAGAGAACTCTTTTCCACGTTCACTTTCCACCCGTGAGATCTGAGAAAGGCCAGGACAATGTCCGTGTGAGCCTTTGCTTGAGGAAGGGACGACGCTTGAATCAGAATGTCGTCCAAGTAAGGTACTACAGCAATGCCCCTTGGTCTTAGCACAGCTAGAAGGGACCCTAGTACCTTTGTGAAAATCCTTGGAGCAGTGGCTAATCCGAAAGGAAGCGCCACGAACTGGTAATGTTTGTCCAGGAATGCGAACCTTAGGAACCGATGATGTTCCTTGTGGATAGGAATATGTAGATACGCATCCTTTAAATCCACCGTGGTCATGAATTGACCTTCCTGGATGGAAGGAAGAATAGTTCGAATGGTTTCCATCTTGAACGATGGAACCTTGAGAAACTTGTTTAAGATCTTGAGATCTAAGATTGGTCTGAACGTTCCCTCTTTTTTGGGAACTATGAACAGATTGGAGTAGAACCCCATCCCTTGTTCTCTTAATGGAACAGGATGAATCACTCCCATTTTTAACAGGTCTTCTACACAATGTAAGAATGCCTGTCTTTTTATGTGGTCTGAAGACAACTGAGACCTGTGGAACCTCCCCCTTGGGGGAGGTCCCTTGAATTCCAGAAGATAACCTTGGGAGACTATTTCTAGCGCCCAAGGATCCAGAACATCTCTTGCCCAGGCCTGAGCGAAGAGAGAGAGTCTGCCCCCCACCAGATCCGGTCCCGGATCGGGGGCCAACATTTCATGCTGTCTTGGTAGCAGTGGCAGGTTTCTTGGCCTGCTTTCCCTTGTTCCAGCCTTGCATTGGTCTCCAAGCTGGCTTGGCTTGAGAAGTATTACCCTCTTGCTTAGAGGACGTAGCACCTTGGGCTGGTCCGTTTCTACGAAAGGGACGAAAATTAGGTTTATTTTTTGCCTTGAAAGGCCGATCCTGAGGAAGGGCGTGGCCCTTACCCCCAGTGATATCAGAGATAATCTCTTTCAAGTCAGGGCCAAACAGCGTTTTCCCCTTGAAAGGAATGTTAAGTAGCTTGTTCTTGGAAGACGCATCAGCCGACCAAGATTTCAACCAAAGCGCTCTGCGCGCCACGATAGCAAACCCAGAATTCTTAGCCGCTAACCTAGCCAATTGCAAAGTGGCGTCTAGGGTGAAAGAATTAGCCAATTTGAGAGCATTGATTCTGTCCATAATCTCCTCCAAAGGAGGAGAATCACTATCGACCGCTCTTATCAGATCATCGAACCAGAAACATGCGGCTGTAGCGACAGGGACAATGCATGAAATTGGTTGTAGAAGGTAACCTTGCTGAACAAACATCTTTTTAAGCAAACCTTCTAATTTTTTATCCATAGGATCTTTGAAAGCACAACTATCCTCTATGGGTATAGTGGTGCGTTTGTTTAAAGTGGAAACCGCTCCCTCGACCTTGGGGACTGTCTGCCATAAGTCCTTTCTGGGGTCGACCATAGGAAACAATTTTTTAAATATGGGGGGAGGGATGAAAGGAATACCGGGCCTTTCCCATTCTTTATTAACAATGTCCGCCACCCGCTTGGGTATAGGAAAAGCTTCTGGGAGCCCCGGCACCTCTAGGAACTTGTCCATTTTACAAAGTTTCTCTGGGATGACCAACTTGTCACAATCATCCAGAGTGGATAATACCTCCTTAAGCAGAATGCGGAGATGTTCCAACTTAAATTTAAATGCAATCACATCAGGTTCAGCCTGTTGAGAAATGTTCCCTGAATCAGTAATTTCTCCCTCAGACAAAACCTCCCTGGCCCCATCAGACTGGGTTAGGGGCCCTTCAGAAATATTATTATCAGCGTCGTCATGCTCTTCAGTATCTAAAACAGAGCAGCCGCGCTTACGCTGATAAGTGTTCATTTTGGCTAAAATGTTTTTGACAGAATTATCCATTACAGCCGTTAATTGTTGCATAGTAAGGAGTATTGGCGCGCTAGATGTACTAGGGGCCTCCTGAGTGGGCAAGACTCGTGTAGACGAAGGAGGGAATGATGCAGTACCATGCTTACTCCCCTCACTTGAGGAATCATCTTGGGCATCATTATCATTATCACATAAATCACATTTATTTAAATGAATAGGAATTCTGGCTTCCCCACATTCAGAACACAGTCTATCTGGTAGTTCAGACATGTTAAACAGGCATAAACTTGATAACAAAGTACAAAAAACGTTTTAAAATAAAACCGTTACTGTCACTTTAAATTTTAAACTGAACACACTTTATTACTGCAATTGCGAAAAAACATGAAGGAATTGTTCAAAATTCACCAAATTTTCACCACAGTGTCTTAAAGCCTTAAAAGTATTGCACACCAAATTTGGAAGCTTTAACCCTTAAAATAACGGAACCGGAGCCGTTTTGAACATTAACCCCTTTACAGTCCCTGGTATCTGCTTTGCTGAGACCCAACCAAGCCCAAAGGGGAATACGATACCAAATGACGCCTTCAGAAAGTCTTTTCTAAGTATCAGAGCTCCTCTCACATGCGACTGCATGCCATGCCTCTCAAAAACAAGTGCGCCACACCGGCGCGAAAATGAGGCTCTGCTTATGCTTTGGGAAAGCCCCTAAGAATAAGGTGTCTAAAACAGTGCCTGTCGATATTATTATATCAAAATACCCAGATAAAATGATTCCTCAAGGCTAAATATGTGTTAATAATGAATCGATTTAGCCCAGAAAAAGTCTACAGTTTTAATAAGCCCTTGTGAAGCCCTTATTTACGATCGAAATAAACATGGCTTACCGGATCCCATAGGGAAAATGACAGCTTCCAGCATTACATCGTCTTGTTAGAATGTGTCATACCTCAAGCAGCAAGAGACTGCACACTGTTCCCCCAACTGAAGTTAATTGCTCTCAACAGTCCTGTGTGGAACAGCCATGGATTTTAGTGACGGTTGCTAAAATCATTTTCCTCATACAAACAGAAATCTTCATCTCTTTTCTGTTTCTGAGTAAATAGTACATACCAGCACTATTTCAAAATAACAAACTCTTGATTGAATAATAAAAACTACAGTTAAACACTAAAAAACTCTAAGCCATCTCCGTGGAGATGTTGCCTGTACAACGGCAAAGAGAATGACTGGGGTAGGCGGAGCCTAGGAGGGATCATGTGACCAGCTTTGCTGGGCTCTTTGCCATTTCCTGTTGGGGAGGAGAATATCCCACAAGTAAGGATGACGCCGTGGACCGGACACACCTATGTTGGAGAAATGTTGATCTTTTATTGCTATAATTGTTTTGCAAGTTTTAACCCCTTAAGGACCAGCGACGTACCCTGTATGTCACTGGCCTTTTTTGGGACTTGATTGTTTTATAGCGCGGTCTTGCCACCAGCGTTGAGACTGCTCTATTCCACAAAGCCTGCTAGAGGGAGGGCATTAATAGCGTCTTCTTGCTAGACTTGTGCTATTATGTCCTGAAAAAACCCTTAATGACCAGTGACATACAGGGTATATTGTGGTCATTAAGGGGTTAAACCAGATTTAACATTGATTGAATGGACAAGATTGCAAACTTAGATGAACCTGTCCACCTGAGATTTCAAATCGTGGTGCACAATATGTGTTTCCTATATTTAGCATTGCAAGAGCGTCCACTCATGCAATGTCGTCCTCTCCTCTTGCACAACCAGTTGTGCGAGAGAAGGGTTTGTAATTCACCCTGGTAGAATAAGTCTGGGGTGATTTTTATCCACCAACTCTAAGGTGGCAGAGAGAACTGCTGCTTCATAAACCTCCGTGTCAGGCTTATTTAGTGAGCATTTGCCTCATGAAAAATCTACCCCTTTATCAACTGTCTTAAGATCAGCGAATATAACAATACAAACAGTTTACCAATGGGTAGCTTAAGATTTTTTTCTGAGCTTTGTCAACAACAGACTTATGGATATAGTAATAATAAGGTTTGTGCTAGAGCTGCAACAACTAATCAATATAATTGATAATAATCGATTATGAAAATAATCGATAGTCAATTATGAAAATAGTTGTCAACTAATCTCACTCGATCGGTCTGCGCATGGCACCAGTTGCTTCACTCCTGCACATGATATTGTGCTTTGAGGTTATGGCCTTAGCCTAAGGACATCTACAGACATTTACTTTTAACTTTTTCAGTATAAGACTATTTTTTTAGCTTACAACTACTCCTGGCTTATGTGGGTTAGATCACCCGTGCAACCAAGAAATAATAGGAGGAGTCATTTGAATCATTTATATTAAATCACAGACCTGCTAACTCACACGGTCTGGCTGCATGAGAAATGATTTGCTGTGTTTTCTCACAGTCACCCCGTGATCTACATAAATCACACAGTGTGTTGGAAACCAGTGAGAACAACTAGGAGGCAGCAGTGAGAAAAATAATAAAGAGGGGCAACTTGAAAAGGACATTAAGAGCCAAGTTTGAAATGAAGTCCAGGCTTACTTTGTTGAGAGGCCTTTTGCCAAGGAGGAAAATCCTCTGCATTGGTGAAAAGCTAACAAAGATAAATATCCCAGCTTGGCTAAATTTGTAACATCCTACTTATGCATCCCAGGCACCTAAACACCATTCTTAGGACCTCTTCTCTGCTGCAGGCAAAATAGCCTGTCTTAGCCTGGACCCTGTGGACCTGTTGACATTTTTGCATTTCAATGCACAGTTTCTGGAAGAGTGAATAACAGAATGTTATTATTAGTGATAGTCTACCTTCTTCTAGTTCTACTTCTTTTAAAACAGTTTGTGGTTTTGCTTTGCTTAAATGGACACTGAACCCATTTTTTTTTTATTCAGACAGAGCATGCAATTTTAAGCAACCTTCTAATTTACTCCTATTATAATTTTTTCTTTGTTCTCTTGCTATCTTTATTTGAAAAAGACGGCATCTAAGCTGTTTTTTTGGTTTAGGATTCTGGACTGCACTTTTTTATTGGTGGATGAATGTATCCACCAATCAGCAAAGACAACCGAGGTTGTTCACCAAAAATGGGCCGGCATCTAAACTTACATTCTTGCATTTCAAATAAAGATACTAAGAGAATGAAGAAAATTTGATAATAGGAGTAAATTAGAAAGTTGCTTAAAATGTCATGCACTATCTGAATCACGAAAGAAAAAATTTGGGTTCAGTCAGCACTCACATAGAGTCATACAGAATGTGTATGTATTAGGCCTTATACAGCAATAACACATACAAAAAAAATAACTATTTACACAAAGCAGGCACTCTTTAAAGGAGGCTGCCTGGGAAGTTGGGTGGAAGCAGAGCAAGGAATGAAAAGTTAATGGTTCACAGAGGTGTTGCAAGCTATCTGGTATGAGACTGCAACACAACTGCCCAAATTTATCCCAGGATCAAGCCAAAATAGAAGCACATGTGGGCCTAACCTGAGGGCTACACAACATAACTGATTAGCAGGGAAGTGCATGGTTTATAGAAAGGGGAGAGCATGGTTTATAGTGTAAAAAGTGATACAGGAACATGTGACTAATTTAAGTAACACATTTGCCAACATTAATAGTAAAAAAACTAAATTTATGCTTACCTGATAAATTTATTTCTCTTGTGGTGTATCCAGTCCACGGGTTCATCCATTACTTGTGGGATATTCTCCTTCCCAACAGGAAGCTGCAAGAGGACACCCACAGCAGAGCTGTCTATATAGCTCCTCCCCTAACTGCCACCCCCAGTCATTCGACCGAAGACAAGCAAGAAAAAAAGGAGAAACTATAGGGTGCAGTGGTGACTGTAGTTTAAAAATATAAAACACCTGCCTTAAAATGACAGGGCGGGCCGTGGACTGGATACACCACAAGAGAAATAAATTTATCAGGTAAGCATAAATTTTGTTTTCTCTTGTAAAAGTGTATCAAGTCCACGGGTTCATCCATTACTTGTGGGATACCAATACCAAAGCTTTAGTACACAGATGAAGGGAGGGACAAGGTAGGAACTTAAACGGAAGGCACCACTGCCTGTAAGACCTTTCTCCCAAAAATAGCTTCTGAAGAAGCAAAAGTATCAAATTTATAGAATTTAGAAAAGGTATGAAGCGAAGACCAAGTCGCCGCCTTACAAATCTGTTCAACAGAGGCCTCATGTTTAAAAGCCCATGTGGAAGCTACTGCTCTAGTAGAATGAGCTGTAATTCTTTCAGGAGGCTGCTGGCCAGCAGTCTCATAAGCTAAACGTATTATACTTCTTAGCCAAAAAGAAAGAGAAGTTGCCGAAGCCTTTTGGCCTCTCCTCTGTCCAGAGTAGACAACAAACAAAGCAGATGTTTGACGAAAATCTTTCGTAGCTTGCAAATAAAACTATAAAGCACGAACCACATCAAGATTGTGTAATAGACGTTCCTTCTTTGAAGAAGGATTTGGACATAGTGAAGGAACAACAATCTCCTGATTGATATTCTTATTAGATACCACCTTAGGAAGAAACCCAGGTTTGGTACGTAACACTACCTTATCTGCATGGAAAATCAGATAAGGGGAATCACATTGTAAAGCAGATAACTCCGAAACTCTTCATTTAAACTCCATGGCGGAGCAACCGGTTTAAACACAGGCTTGATTCTAACTAAAGCCTGACAAAACGCCTGAACGTCTGGAACCTCAGCCAGACGTTTGTGCAAAAGAATAGACAGAGCAGAAATCTGTCCCTTTAAGGAACTAGCTGACAAACCCTTCTCCAATCCTTCTTGGAGAAAAGATAATATCCTAGGAATCCTGACCTTACTCCATGAGTAACCCTTGGATTCACACCAATGAAGATATTTACACCATATCTTATGATAGATTTTCCTGGTGACAGGCTTTCGAGCCTGAATTAAGGTATCAATGACCAATTCGGAAAAACCACGCTTTGATAGAATCAAGTGTTCAATCTCCAAGCAGTCAGACGTAGAGAAATTAGATTTGGATGTTTGAAGGGACCTTGAAGTAGAAGGTCCTGCCATAGCGGCAGAGACCATGGTGGAAAGGATGACATGTCCACCAGATCTGCATACCAAGTCCTGCATGGCCACGCAGGGACTATCAAGATCACCGAAGCTCTCTCCTGCTTGATCTTGGCAATCAGACGAGGGAGCAGAGGAAATGGTGGAAACACATAAGCCAGGCTGAAGGACCAGGGCGCTGCTAGAGCATCTATAAGCGCTGCCTTGGGATCCCTGGACCTGGACCCGTTACAAGGAAGCTTGGCGTTCTGACGAGACGCCATGAGATCCAGTTCTGGTCTGCCCCAAAGTTGGATCAACTGGGCAAATACCTCCGGATGGAGCTCCCACTCCCCCGGATGAAAAGTCTGCCGACTTAGAAAATCCGCCTCCCAGTTCTCTACTTCTGGGACATGGATAGCTGAGAGACGGCAAGAGTGAACCTCTGCCCATAGAATTATCTTTGAAACCTCCAACATTGCCAGGGGGCTCCTTGTTCCCCCCTGATGGTTGATATAGGCTACAGTCGTGAGCCGACTGAAATCTGATGAACCTGACCGCAGCTAGCTGAGGCCAAGCCTGAAGAGCATTGAATATCGCTCTTAGTCCTCCAGAGACTCGAACCAGAAATCCGCTGCAGCAGTGACTGTGGCAATGCATGCAAGAGGCTGGAGAATAAAACCTTGTTGTATTTTCTTTAGGAAACCCTCAAATTTCTTATCCATAGGATCTAGGAAAGCACAACTGTCCTCAACAGGAATAGTTGTATGCTTAGCTAGGGTAGAGACTGCTCCCTCCACCTTAGGGACCGTCTGCCACAAGTCCAGTGTAGCGGCATCTATAGGAAACATTTTCTTAAAAGCAGGAGGGGGAGAGAACGGCACACCTGGTCTATCCCATTCCTTAGTAATAATTTCTGAAAACCTCTTAGGGATTGGAAAAACATCAGTGTAAACAGGCATTGCAGAGTATTTGTCCATTTTACACAATTTCTCTGGGACTACAATGGTGTCACAGTCATCCAGAGTCGCTAAAACCACCCTGAGCAACACGCGGAGGTGTTCAAGCTTAAATTTAAATGCTGTCATTTCAGAGTCAGACTGAAGTAACGCCTTCCCTGAATCAGAGAAGTCACCCACAGATAGAAGCTCTCCTGCTTCAACTTCTGCACATTGTGAGGGTGTATCAGACATAGCTACTAAAGCGTCAGAGAGCTCTGTATTTCTTCTAGCCCCAGAGCTGTCTTGCTTTCCTTGTAACCCTGGCAGTTTGGACAATACCTCTGTGAGGGTATGATTCATAACTGCTGCCATGTCTTGTAAAGTAAACGCATTGGACGCGCTAGATGTACTTGGCGTCCCTTGAGCGGGAGTTATACGTTCTGACAGGTGGGGAGAGCTAGATGGCATAACCTCCCTTTTGTCAGTCTCAGAAACCTCAGGTGATAAATCTTTAAAAAGCCATAATATGGTCTTTATAACTTATACAGGGAGTGCAGAATTATTAGGCAAATGAGTATTTTGACCACATCATCCTCTTTATGCATGTTGTCTTACTCCAAGCTGTATAGGCTCAAAAGCCTACTACCAATTAAGCATATTAGGTGATGTGCATCTCTGTAATGAGAAGGGGTGTGGTCTAATGACATCAACACCCTATATCAGGTGTGCATAATTATTAGGCAACTTCCTTTCCTTTGGCAAAATGGGTCAAAAAAAGGACTTGACAGGCTCAGAAAAGTCAAAAATAGTGAGATATCTTGCAGAGGGATGCAGCACTCTTAAAATTGCAAAGCTTCTGAAGCGTGATCATCGAACAATCAAGCGTTTCATTCAAAATAGTCAACAGGGTCGCAAGAAGCGTGTGGAAAAACCAAGGCGCAAAATAACTGCCCATGAACTGAGAAAAGTCAAGCGTGCAGCTGCCAAGATGCCACTTGCCACCAGTTTGGCCATATTTCAGAGCTGCAACATCACTGGAGTGCCCAAAAGCACAAGGCGTGCAATACTCAGAGACATGGCCAAGGTAAGAAAGGCTGAAAGACGACCACCACTGAACAAGACACACAAGCTGAAATGTCAAGACTGGGCCAAGAAATATCTCAAGACTGATTTTTCTAAGGTTTTATGGACTGATGAAATGAGAGTGAGTCTTGATGGGCCAGATGGATGGGCCCGTGGCTGGATTGGTAAAGGGCAGAGAGCTCCAGTCCGACTCAGACGCCAGCAAGGTGGAGGTGGAGTACTGGTTTGGGCTGGTATCATCAAAGATGAGCTTGTGGGGCCTTTTCGGGTTGAGGATGGAGTCAAGCTCAACTCCCAGTCCTACTGCCAGTTTCTGGAAGACACCTTCTTCAAGCAGTGGTACAGGAAGAAGTCTGCATCCTTCAAGAAAAACATGATTTTCATGCAGGACAATGCTCCATCACACGCGTCCAAGTACTCCACAGCGTGGCTGGCAAGAAAGGGTATAAAAGAAGAAAATCTAATGACATGGCCTCCTTGTTCACCTGATCTGAACCCCATTGAGAACCTGTGGTCCATCATCAAATGTGAGATTTACAAGGAGGGAAAACAGTACACCTCTCTGAACAGTGTCTGTGAGGCTGTGGTTGCTGCTGCTGCACGCAATGTTGATGGTGAACAGATCAAAACACTGACAGAATCCATGGATGGCAGGCTTTTGAGTGTCCTTGCAAAGAAAGGTGGCTATATTGGTCGCTGATTTGTTTTTGTTTTGTTTTTGAATGTCAGAAAACAGAATTTATGTTTACCTGATAAATTACTTTCTCCAACGGTGTGTCCGGTCCACGGCGTCATCCTTACTTGTGGGATATTCTCCTCCCCAACAGGAAATGGCAAAGAGCCCAGCAAAGCTGGTCACATGATCCCTCCTAGGCTCCGCCTTCCCCAGTCATTCGACCGACGTAAAGGAGGAATATTTGCATAGGAGAAACCATATGATACCGTGGTGACTGTAGTTAAAGAAAATAAATTATCAGACCTGATTAAAAAACCAGGGCGGGCCGTGGACCGGACACACCGCTGGAGAAAGTAATTTATCAGGTAAACATAAATTCTGTTTTCTCCAACATAGGTGTGTCCGGTCCACGGCGTCATCCTTACTTGTGGGAACCAATACCAAACCTTTAGGACACGGATGAAGGGAGGGAGCAAATCAGGTCACCTAGATGGAAGGCACCACGGCTTGCAAAACCTTTCTCCCAAAAATAGCCTCAGAAGAAGCAAAAGTATCAAACTTGTAAAATTTAGTAAAAGTGTGCAGTGAAGACCAAGTCGCTGCCTTACATATCTGATCAACAGAAGCCTCGTTCTTGAAGGCCCATGTGGAAGCCACAGCCCTAGTGGAATGAGCTGTGATTCTTTCAGGAGGCTGCCGTCCGGCAGTCTCATAAGCCAATCTGATGATGCTTTTAAACCAAAAAGAGAGAGAGGTAGAAGTTGCTTTTTGACCTCTCCTTTTACCAGAATAAACAACAAACAAGGAAGATGTTTGTCTAAAATCCTTTGTAGCATCTAAATAGAATTTTAGAGCACGAACAACATCCAAATTGTGCAACAAACGTTCCTTCTTTGAAACTGGATTCGGACACAAAGAAGGCACGACTATCTCCTGGTTAATGTTTTTGTTAGAAACAACTTTCGGAAGAAAACCAGGTTTAGTACGTAAAACCACCTTATCTGCATGGAACACCAGATAAGGAGGAGAACACTGCAGAGCAGATAATTCTGAAACTCTTCTAGCAGAAGAAATTGCAACCAAAAACAAAACTTTCCAAGATAATAACTTAATATCAACGGAATGTAAGGGTTCAAACGGAACCCCCTGAAGAACTGAAAGAACTAAATTGAGACTCCAAGGAGGAGTCAAAGGTTTGTAAACAGGCTTGATTCTAACCAGAGCCTGAACAAAGGCTTGAACATCTGGCACAGCTGCCAGCTTTTTGTGAAGTAACACAGACAAGGCAGAAATCTGTCCCTTCAAGGAACTTGCAGATAATCCTTTCTCCAAACCTTCTTGAAGAAAGGATAGAATCTTAGGAAATTTTACCTTGTCCCAAGGGAATCCTTTAGATTCACACCAACAGATATATTTTTTCCATATTTTGTGGTAAATTTTTCTAGTTACAGGCTTTCTGGCCTGAACAAGAGTATCAATGACAGAATCTGAGAACCCTCGCTTTGATAAGATCAAGCGTTCAATCTCCAAGCAGTCAGTTGGAGTGAGACCAGATTCGGATGTTCGAACGGACCTTGAACAAGAAGGTCTCGTCTCAAAGGTAGCTTCCATGGTGGAGCCGATGACATATTCACCAGGTCTGCATACCAAGTCCTGCGTGGCCACGCAGGAGCTATCAAGATCACCGATGCCCTCTCCTGATTGATCCTGGCTACCAGCCTGGGGATGAGAGGAAACGGCGGGAATACATAAGCTAGTTTGAAGGTCCAAGGTGCTACTAGTGCATCTACTAGAGTCGCCTTGGGATCCCTGGATCTGGACCCGTAGCAAGGAACCTTGAAGTTCTGACGAGAGGCCATCAGATCCATGTCTGGAATGCCCCACAATTGAGTAATTTGGGCAAAGATTTCCGGATGGAGTTCCCACTCCCCCGGATGAAATGTCTGACGACTCAGAAAATCCGCTTCCCAATTTTCCACTCCTGGGATGTGGATTGCAGACAAGTGGCAGGAGTGAGTCTCCGCCCATTGAATGATTTTGGTCACTTCTTCCATCGCCAGGGAACTCCTTGTTCCCCCCTGATGGTTGATGTACGCAACAGTCGTCATGTTGTCTGATTGAAACCGTATGAACTTGGCCTTTGCTAGCTGAGGCCAAGCCTTGAGAGCATTGAATATCGCTCTCAGTTCCAGAATATTTATCGGGAGAAGAGATTCTTCCCGAGACCAAAGACCCTGAGCTTTCAGGGGTCCCCAGACCGCGCCCCAGCCCACCAGACTGGCGTCGGTCGTGACAATGACCCACTCTGGTCTGCGGAAGCTCATCCCCTGTGACAGGTTGTCCAGGGACAGCCACCAACGGAGTGAATCTCTGGTCCTCTGATCTACTTGTATCGTCGGAAACAAGTCTGTATAGTCCCCATTCCACTGACTGAGCATACACAGTTGTAATGGTCTTAGATGAATTCGCGCAAAAGGAACTATGTCCATTGCCGCTACCATCAAACCTATTACTTCCATGCACTGCGCTATGGAAGGAAGAGGAACAGAATGAAGTATTTGACAAGAGTTTAGAAGTTTTGATTTTCTGGCCTCTGTCAGAAAAATCCTCATTTCTAAGGAGTCTATTATTGTTCCCAAGAAGGGAACCCTTGTTGACGGAGATAGAGAACTTTTTTCTACGTTCACTTTCCACCCGTGAGATCTGAGAAAGGCCAGGACAATGTCCGTGTGAGCCTTTGCTTGAGGAAGGGACGACGCTTGAATCAGAATGTCGTCCAAGTAAGGTACTACTGCAATGCCCCTTGGTCTTAGCACCGCTAGAAGGGACCCTAGTACCTTTGTGAAAATCCTTGGAGCAGTGGCTAATCCGAACGGAAGTGCCACAAACTGGTAATGCTTGTCCAGGAATGCGAACCTTAGGAACCGATGATATTCCTTGTGGATAGGAATATGTAGATACGCATCCTTTAAATCCACTGTGGTCATGAATTGACCTTCCTGGATGGAAGGAAGAATTGTTCGAATGGTTTCCATTTTGAACGATGGAACCTTGAGAAACTTGTTTAGGATCTTGAGATCTAAGATTGGTCTGAATGTTCCCTCTTTTTTGGGAACTACGAACAGATTGGAGTAGAACCCCATCCCTCGTTCTCCTAAAGGAACAGGATGAATCACTCCCATTTTTAACAGGTCTTCTACACAATGTAAGAATGCCTGTCTTTTTATGTGGTCTGAAGACAATTGAGACCTGTGGAACCTCCCCCTTGGGGGAAGCCCCTTGAATTCCAGAAGATAACCTTGGGAGACTATTTCTAGTGCCCAAGGATCCAGAACATCTCTTGCCCAAGCCTGAGCGAAGAGAGAGAGTCTGCCCCCCACCAGATCCGGTCCCGGATCGGGGGCCAACATCTCATGCTGTCTTGGTAGCAGTGGCAGGTTTCTTGGCCTGCTTTCCTTTGTTCCAGCCTTGCATTGGTCTCCAGGCTGGCTTGGCTTGAGAAGTATTACCCTCTTGCTTAGAGGACGTAGCACTTGGGGCTGGTCCGTTTCTGCGAAAGGGACGAAAATTAGGTTTATTTTTGGCCTTGAAAGACCTATCCTGAGGAAGGGCGTGGCCCTTGCCCCCAGTGATATCAGAGATAATCTCTTTCAAGTCAGGGCCAAACAGCGTTTTCCCCTTGAAAGGAATGTTAAGCAATTTGTTCTTGGAAGACGCATCCGCTGACCAAGATTTTAACCAAAGCGCTCTGCGCGCCACAATAGCAAAACCAGAATTTTTCGCCGCTAACCTAGCCAATTGCAAAGTGGCGTCTAGGGTGAAAGAATTAGCCAATTTGAGAGCATGAATTCTGTCCATAATCTCCTCATAAGAAGAAGAATTATTATTGAGCGCCTTTTCTAGCTCATCGAACCAGAAACACGCTGCTGTAGTGACAGGAACAATGCATGAAATTGGTTGTAGAAGGTAACCTTGCTGAACAAACATCTTTTTAAGCAAACCTTCTAATTTTTTATCCATAGGATCTTTGAAAGCACAACTATCTTCTATGGGTATAGTGGTGCGTTTGTTTAGAGTAGAAACCGCCCCCTCGACCTTGGGGACTGTCTGCCATAAGTCCTTTCTGGGGTCGACCATAGGAAACAATTTTTTAAATATGGGGGGAGGGACGAAAGGTATACCGGGCCTTTCCCATTCTTTATTTACAATGTCCGCCACCCGCTTGGGTATAGGAAAAGCTTCGGGGGGCCCCGGGACCTCTAGGAACTTGTCCATTTTACATAGTTTCTCTGGAATGACCAAATTCTCACAATCATCCAGAGTGGATAACACCTCCTTAAGCAGAGCACGGAGATGTTCCAATTTAAATTTAAATGTAATCACATCAGGTTCAGCTTGTTGAGAAATTTTCCCTGAATCTGAAATTTCTCCCTCAGACAAAACCTCCCTGGCCCCCTCAGACTGGTGTAGGGGCCCTTCAGAACCAATATCATCAGCGTCCTCATGCTCTTCAGTATTTTCTAAAACAGAGCAGTCGCGCTTTCGCTGATAAGTGGGCATTTTGGCTAAAATGTTTTTGATAGAATTATCCATTACAGCCGTTAATTGTTGCATAGTAAGGAGTATTGGCGCGCTAGATGTACTAGGGGCCTCCTGTGTGGGCAAGACTGGTGTAGACGAAGGAGGGGATGATGCAGTACCATGCTTACTCCCCTCACTTGAGGAATCATCTTGGGCATCATTTTCTCTAAATTTTGTGTCACATAAATCACATCTATTTAAATGAGAAGGAACCTTGGCTTCCCCACATTCAGAACACAGTCTATCTGGTAGTTCAGACATGTTAAACAGGCAAAAACTTGATAACAAAGTACAAAATACGTTTTAAAATAAACCGTTACTGTCACTTTAAATTTTAAACTGAACACACTTTATTACTGCAATTGCGAAAAAGTATGAAGGAATTGTTCAAAATTCACCAAAATTTCACCACAGTGTCTTAAAGCCTTAAAAGTATTGCACACCAAATTTGGAAGCTTTAACCCTTAAAATAACGGAACCGGAGCCGTTTTTATATTTAACCCCTTTACAGTCCCTGGTATCTGCTTTGCTGAGACCCAACCAAGCCCAAAGGGGAATACGATACCAAATGACGCCTTCAGAAAGTCTTTTCTATGTATCAGAGCTCCTCACACATGCATCTGCATGTCATGCTTCTCAAAAACAAGTGCGCAATAGAGGCGCGAAAATGAGACTCTGCCTATGATTAGGGAAAGCCCCTAGAGAATAAGGTGTCCAATACAGTGCCTGCCGGTTATTTTACATAATTCCCAAGATTAAAATAATTCCTCAAGGCTATGGAGTATAAAATATGTTTATATATAAATCGATTTAGCCCAGAAAATGTCTACAGTCTTAAAAAGCCCTTGTGAAGCCCTTTTTTTCTTTCTGTAATAAAAATGGCTTACCGGATCCCATAGGGAAAATGACAGCTTCCAGCATTACATCGTCTTGTTAGAATGTGTCATACCTCAAGCAGCAAAAGTCTGCTCACTGTTCCCCCAACTGAAGTTAATTCCTCTCAACAGTCCTGTGTGGAAACAGCCATCGATTTTAGTAACGGTTGCTAAAATCATTTTCCTCTTACAAACAGAAATCTTCATCTCTTTTCTGTTTCAGAGTAAATAGTACATACCAGCACTATTTTAAAATAACAAACTCTTGATTGAATAATAAAAACTACAGTTAAACACTAAAAAACTCTAAGCCATCTCCGTGGAGATGTTGCCTGTACAACGGCAAAGAGAATGACTGGGGAAGGCGGAGCCTAGGAGGGATCATGTGACCAGCTTTGCTGGGCTCTTTGCCATTTCCTGTTGGGGAGGAGAATATCCCACAAGTAAGGATGACGCCGTGGACCGGACACACCTATGTTGGAGAAATGTATATTTGTGAATGTTGAGATATTGGTTTCACTGGTAAAAATAAATAATTGAAATGGGTATATATTTGTTTTTTGTTAAGTTGCCTAATAATTATGCACAGTAATAGTCACCTGCACACACAGATATCCCCCTAAAATAGCTATAACTAAAAACAAACTAAAAACTACTTCCAAAACTATTCAGCTTTGATATTAATGAGTTTTTTGGGTTCATTGAGAACATGGTTGTTGTTCAATAATAAAATTAATCCTCAAAAATACAACTTGCCTAATAATTCTGCACTCCCTGTAGAAAGGTCAGTGCATTTGGTACACATTCTAAGAGGGGGTTCCATAATGGCTTCTAAACATAATGAACATAGAGTTTCCTCTATGTCAGACATGTTTAACAGACTAGTAATGAGACCAGCAAGCTTGGAAAACACTTTAATAAATGTGAAAAAAGCAATAATAAAAAACGGTACTGTGCCTTTAAGAGAAAAAAACTACCACATAAACTGCAAAACAGTGATAAAAAGTAGTAAACTCTACGAAATTTTTACAGTGTGTATAAGGGACTAAAGCAGCATTGCACCCACTTGCAAATGGATGATTAACCCCTCAGGCCCAAAAACGAATTAGAAAAACTTAAAACCTGTTAACAAACAGTCAAACACACTGCCACAGCTGTGCTGTGGCTCCTACCTGCCCTTAAAAACGATTTTTGCAGGAACAAAACCCTCTATAGAGGTCCTATAAGCCAGAGGACTCCTTCAGGGAAGCTGGATGTCTCAGACTGAAAACGAAAATAGGTCCCTCACACCATGCACTCAAAGTCAGAGGGCCTTAAAAAAGTACTCCTAGGAGTAATCTAACAAGCCATTTGGAAATTAGGCCCCAAATAAAGATTTATCACCCTCAGAGAAAAAACGTTTTTATTTATAAATCATGCAAACGTTTTTACACTAAGTAATATGAGTATTAACATGAACATTATCCCTTTTTGCAAGCATGATCCCAGTTGTTGTTAAATCACTGTATCAGGCTTACCTTAAATATACCAGGCAATTGTCAGCATTTTCTAGACCTTATCATCTCTCTAGAAAAAAATATACTGAACATACCTCAAAGCAGGCAATCTGCAGACCGTCCCCCCAACTGAAGTTTTCTTTCCATACTCTTCAGTTATGTGTGAGAACAACAATGGACCTTAGTTACAAACCGCTAAGATCATCAAACCTCCAGGCAGAAGACTTCTTCCAATTTCTGCCTGAGAGTAAAAACAGTACAATGCTGGTACCGTTTAAAAATAACAAACTTTTGATTGAAGGTAAAAACTACACTAAGTCACCACATCTCTCTTGATACTTCCTTTCTTGTCGAGAGCTGCAAGAGAATGACTGGGGGTGGCAGTTAGGGGAGGAGCTATATAGACAGCTCTGCTGTGGGTGTCCTCGTGCAGCTTCCTGTTGGGAAGGAGAATATCCCACAAGTAATGGATGAACCCGTGGACTGGATACACCACAAGAGAAATAAATTTATCAGGTAAGCATAAATTTTGTTTTTTTACTATTAATGTTGGCAAATGTGTTACTTAAATTAGTCACATGTTCCTGTATCACTTTTTACACTATAAACCATGCTCTCCCCTTTCTATAAACCATGCACCTCCCTGCTAATCAGTTATGTTGTGTAGCCCTCAGGTTAGGCCCACATGTGCTTCTATTTTGGCTTGATCCTGGGATAAATTTGGGCAGTTGTGTTGCAGTCTCATACCAGATAGCTTGCAACACCTCTGTGAACCATTAACTTTTCATTCCTTGCTCTGCTTCCACCCAACTTCCCAGGCAGCCTCCTTTAAAGAGTGCCTGCTTTGTGTAAATAGTTATTTTTTTTGTATGTGTTATTGCTGTATAAGGCCTAATACATACACATTCTGTATGACTCTATGTGAGTGCTGACTGAACCCAAATTTTTTCTTTCGTGATTCAGATAGTGCATGACATTTTAAGCAACTTTCTAATTTACTCCTATTATCAAATTTTCTTCATTCTCTTAGTATCTTTATTTGAAATGCAAGAATGTAAGTTTAGAAGTAATGGATGAACCCGTGGACTGGATACACCTTTACAAGAGAAAAGGTAACATTATTCTTCATAACAGTGTAAATGGCCCTGTGACATAGGAGTACTAACCTTTAACAGAGTTATGCAAGCTCTATGTGCACGTCAGTCTCATACAGCATAAAAACATATCATTATAAGAAAATGAAATATTTACACAATGCAGGCAATCATTGCTTAAAATGGCTTAATTAAGATTATTAAAACATACAGGACCGGATGTACAGTCCAGGTGGCTGTAGGTACCCAAATCTGAACCACTCCCCCCTGTGACCACTGCTAGTGAAATAACAGCATCACATGTGTGTGGCGTGTATGCCTCAGCGCTTCTGTAATGCTGTTATGTTACTGCTTAGTTAAGGTTGGCAGCTGACCGGTATTTATAATAGGCAGAGACAGGTGCCCCTCTATGGAGGGTGCCTGTAGGCAGGTGCCTACTCTGCCTTATTATAAATCTGGCCCTGATAACATATCAGCCAAGTCTCAACATTTAAAAAAAAATACACCATTAGCTTTATTTGGAGGACCCAATCTGGACTTTAGTCTAGCCACGGTCATAAAGTCAGTTAGCAGTTAAAGACAATTATTGAAAGATATGAGGTAGGGTTAGCCTTGGGAAGACAGCAGGGTGCTTTTTGTGTTCTAAGAAGTAGAAATGGCTAAATTTGCAGAGTAGAATTACATGAAAAGGGGCAAAATAAATAATGAAAATATATAAGTTGTTTCGTGATATACTTATTGAGAACATTTGTCTGCCACCTCACTGAATATATAGATAGAGAATCTCTAAAAGTTTTCTGTAGAGATGAAGAAAAACATAATTTATGTAAGAACTTACCTGATAAATTCATTTCTTTCATATTAGCAAGAGTCCATGAGCTAGTGACGTATGGGATATACATTCCTACCAGGAGGGGCAAAGTTTCCCAAACCTCAAAATGCCTATAAATACACCCCTCACCACACCCACAAATCAGTTTAACGAATAGCCAAGAAGTGGGGTGATAAGAAAAAAGTGCGAAAGCATAAAAAATAAGGAATTGGAATAATTGTGCTTTATACAAAAAAATCATAACCACCACAAAAAAGGGTGGGCCTCATGGACTCTTGCTAATATGAAAGAAATGAATTTATCAGGTAAGTTCTTACATAAATTATGTTTTCTTTCATGTAATTAGCAAGAATCCATGAGCTAGTGACGTATGGGATAATGACTACCCAAGATGTGGATCTTTCCACGCAAGAGTCACTAGAGAGGGAGGGATAAAATAAAGACAGCCAATTCCGCTGAAAAATAATCCACACCCAAAATAAAGTTTAAATTTTATAATGAAAAAAACTGAAATTATAAGCAGAAGATTCAAACTGAAACAGCTGCCTGAAGTACTTTTCTACCAAAAACAGCTTCAGAAGAAGAAAACACATCAAAATGGTAGAATTTAGTAAAAGTATGCAAAGAAGACCAAGTTGCTGCTTTGCAAATCTGATCAACCGAAGCTTCATTCCTAAACGCCCAGGAAGTAGAAACTGACCTAGTAGAATGAGCTGTAATCCTTTGAGGCAGAGTTTTACCCGACTCGACATAAGCATGATGAATTAAAGATTTCAACCAAAATGCCAAAAAAATGGCAGAGGCCTTCTGACCTTTCCTAGAACCGGAAAAGATAACAAATAGACTAGAAGTCTTTCGGAAATTCTTAGTAGCTTCAACATAATATTTCAAAGCTCTAACTACATCCAAAGAATGCAATGATCTCTCCTTAGAATTCTTAGGATTAGGACACAATGAAGGAACCACAATTTCTCTACTAATGTTGTTAGAATTCACAACCATAGGTAAAAATTTAAAAGAAGTTCGCAACACCGCCTTATCCTGATGAAAAATCAGAAAAGGAGACTCACAAGAAAGAGCAGATAATTCAGAAACTCGTCTGGCAGAAGAGATGGCCAAAAGGAACAAAACTTTCCAAGAAAGTAATTTGATGTCCAACGAATGCATAGGTTCAAACGGAGGAGCTTGAAGAGCCCCCAGAACCAAATTCAAACTCCAAGGAGGAGAAATTGACTTAATGACAGGTTTTATACGAACCAAAGCTTGTACAAAACAGTGAATATCAGGAAGATTAGCAATCTTTCTGTGAAAAAGAACAGAAAGAGCAGAGATTTGTCCTTTCAAGGAACTTGCAGACAAACCTTTATCCAAACCATCCTGAAGAAACTGTAAAATTCTCGGAATTCTAAAAGAATGCCAGGAAAAATGATGAGAAAGACACCAAGAAATATAAGTCTTCCAGACTCTATAATATATCTCCCTAGATACAGATTTACGAGTCTGTAACATAGTATTAATCACAGAGTCAGAGAAAACTCTTTGACTAAGAATCAAGCGTTCAATCTCCATACCTTTAAATTTTAGGATTTGAGATCCTGATGGAAAAAAGGACCTTGCGACAAAAGGTCTGGTCTTAACGGAAGAGTCCACGGTTGGCAAGAGGCCATCCGGACAAGATCCGCATACCAAAACCTGTGAGGCCATGCTGGAGCTACCAGCAGAACAAACGAGCATTCCTTCAGAATCTTGGAGATTACTCTTGGAAGAAGAACTAGAGGCGGAAAGATATAGGCAGGATGATACTTCCAAGGAAGTGACAATGCATCCACTGCTTCCGCTTGAGGATCCCTGGATCTGGACAGATACCTGGGAAGTTTCTTGTTTAGATGAGAGGCCATCAGATCTATTTCTGGAAGTCCCCACATTTGAGCAATCTGAAGGAATACCTCTGGGTGAAGAGACCATTCGCCCGGATGTAACGTTTGGCGGCTGAGATAATCCGCTTCCCAATTGTCTATACCTGGGATATGAACCGCAGAAACTAGACAGGAGCTGGATTCCACCCATACCAGAATTCGAGATACTTCCTTCATAGCCAGAGGACTGTGAGTCCCTCCTTGATGATTGATGTATGCCACAGTTGTGACATTGTCTGTCTGAAAACAAATGAACGATTCTCTCTTTAGAAGAGGCCATGACTGAAGAGCTCTGAAAATTGCACGGAGTTCCAAAATATTGATCGGTAATCTCACCTCCTGAGATACCCAAACCCTTTGTGCTGTCAGAGACCCCCAAACAGCTCCCCAACCTGTCAGACTTGCATCTGTTGAAATTACAGTCCAGGTCGGAAGAACAAAAGAAGCCCCCTGAACTAAATGATGGTGATCTGTCCACCACATCAGAGAGTGTCGTACAATCGGTGTTAAAGATATTAATTGAGATATCTTTGTGTAATCCCTGCACCACTGGTTCAGCATACAGAGCTGAAGAGGTCGCATGTAAAAACGAGCAAAGGGGATCGCGTCCGATGCTGCAGTCATAAGACCTAGAAATTCCATGCATAAAGCTACCGAAGGGAATGATTGTGACTGAAGGTTTCGACAAGCTGATATCAACTTTAGACGTCTCTTGTCTGTCAAAGACAGAGTCATGGACACTGAATCTATCTGGAAACCTAAAAAGGTTACCCTTGTCTGAGGAATCAATGAACTTTTTGGTACATTGATCCTCCAACCATGATCTTGAAGAAACAACACAAGTCGATTCGTATGAGATTCTGCTAAATGTGAAGACTGAGCAAGTACCAAGATATCGTCCAAATAAGGAAATACCACAATACCCTGTTCTCTGATTAAAGACAGAAGGGCACCGAGAACCTTTGTAAAAATTCTTGGAGCTGTAGCTAGGCCAAACGGTAGAGCCACAAACTGGTAATGCTTGTCTAGGAAAGAGAATCTCAGAAACTGATAGTGATCTGGATGAATCGGAATATGCAGATATGCATCCTGTAAATCTATTGTGGACATATAATGCTCTTGCTGAACAAAAGGCAGGATAGTCCTTACAGTTACCATTTTGAATGTTGGTATCCTTACATAACGATTCAATATTTTTAGATCCAGAACTGGTCTGAAGGAATTCTCCTTCTTTGGTACAATGAAGAGATTTGAATAAAACCCCAGCCCCTGTTCCAGAACTGGAACTGGCATAATTACTCCAGCCAACTCTAGATCTGAAACACATTTCAGAAATGCTTGAGCCTTCGCTAGGTTTACTGGGACACGGGAAAGAAAAAATCTCTTTGCAGGAGGCCTTATCTTGAAGCCAATTCTGTACCCTTCTGAAACAATGTTCTGAATCCAGAGATTGTGAACGGAATTGAACCAAATTTCTTTGAAAAAACGTAATCTGCCCCCTACCAGCTGAGCTGGAATGAGGGCCGCACCTTCATGTGGACTTGGGAGCTGGCTTTGGTTTTCTAAAAGGCTTGGATTTATTCCAGACTGGAGATGGTTTCCAAACTGATACCGCTCCTGAGGATGAAGGATCAGGCTTTTGTTCCTTGTTGTGACGAAAGGAACGAAAACGATTATTAGACCTAAATTTACCTTTAGATTTTTTATCCTGTGGTAAAAAAGTTCCTTTCCCTCCAGTAACAGTTGAGATAATAGAATCCAACTGAGAACCAAATAATTTATTACCCTGGAAAGAAAGGGAAAGCAGAGTAGACTTAGAAGACATATCAGCATTCCAAGTTTTAAGCCATAAAGCTCTTCTAGCTAAAATAGCTAGAGACATATACGTGACATCAACTCTAATGATATCAAAGATGGCATCACAAATAAAATTATTAGCATGTTGTAGAAGAATAATAATGCTATGAGAATTATGATCTGTTACTTGTTGCGCTAAAGCTTCTAACCAAAAAGTTGAAGCTGCAGCAACATCCGCTAAAGATATAGCAGGTCTAAGAAGATTACCTGAACACAAGTAAGCTTTTCTTAGAAAGGATTCAATTTTCCTATCTAAAGGATCCTTAAAGGAAGTACCATCTGCCGTAGGAATAGTAGTAAGCTTAGCAAGAGTAGAGACAGCCCCATCAACCTTAGGGATTTTGTCCCAAAATTCTAATCTGTCAGATGGCACAGGATATAATTGCTTAAAACGTTTAGAAGGAGTAAAAGAATTACCCAAATTATTCCATTCCCTGGAAATTACTTCAGAAATAGCACCAGGGACAGGAAACACTTCTGCAATAACTACAGGAGATTTAAAAACCTTATCTAAACGTTTAGATTTAGTATCAAGAGGACTAGAATCCTCAATTTCTAATGCAATTAGGACTTCTTTAAGTAAAGAACGAATAAATTCCATTTTAAATAAATATGAAGATTTATCAGCATCAACCTCTGAGACAGAATCCTCTGAATCAGAGGAACCAATATCAGTATCAGAATGATGATGTTCATTTAAAAATTCATCTGAAAAATGAGAAGTTTTAAAAGACTTTTTACGTTTACTAGAAGGAGGAATAACAGACATAGCCTTCTTAATGGATTTAGAAACAAAATCTCTTCTGTTATCAGGAACACTCTGAGTATTAGATGTTGACGGAACAGCAACAGGTAATGTAACAGTACTAAAGGAAATATTATCTGCATTAGCAAGTTTGTCATGACAAACAGTACAAACAACAGCTGGAGGAACAGATACCAAAAGTTTACAGCAGATACACTTAGCTTTGGTAGCTCCAGCACCAGGCAGCGATTTTCCAGAAGTATCTTCTGACTCAGCTTCAACGTGGGACATCTTGCAATATGTAATAGAAAAAACAACATATAAAGCAAAATTGATCAAATTCCTTAAATGACAGTTTCAGGAATGGGAAAAAAATGCCAGTGAACAAGCTTCTAGCAACCAGAAGCACAAAATAATGAGACTGAAATAATGTGGAGACAATAGTGACGCCCATATTTTTTTAGCGCCAAAAAAGACGCCCACATTATTTGGCGCCTAAATGCTTTTGGTGCCAAAATGACGCCACATCCGGAACGCCGACACCTTTGGCGCAAAAAAACGTCAAAAATGACGCAACTTCCGGCGACACGTATGACGCCGGAAACAGAAAAAAAAATTTGCGCCAAAAAAGTCCGCGCCAAGAATGACGCAATAAAATGAAGCATTTTCAGCCCCCGCGAGCCTAACAGCCCACAGGGAAAAGTCAAATTTTTAAGGTAAGAAAAAATGATTTATTCATATGCATTATCCCAAATATGAAACTGACTGTCTGAAATAAGGAACGTTGAACATCCTGAGTCAAGGCAAATAAATGTTTGAATACATATATTTAGAACTTTATATAAAAGTGCCCAACCATAGCTTAGAGTGTCACAGAAAATAAGACTTACTTACCCCAGGACACTCATCTACATGTAGTAGAAAGCCAAACCAGTACTGAAACGAGAATCAGTAGAGGAAATGGTATATATAAGAGTATATCGTCAATCTGAAAAGGGAGGTAAGAGATGAATCTCTACGACCGATAACAGAGAACCTATGAAATAGACCCCGTAGAAGGAGATCACTGCATTCAAATAGGCAATACTCTCCTCACATCCCTCTGACATTCACTGCACGCTGAGAGGAAAACCGGGCTCCAACCTGCTGCGGAGCGCATATCAACGTAGAATCTAGCACAAACTTACTTCACCACCTCCATAGGAGGCAAAGTTTGTAAAACTGATTTGTGGGTGTGGTGAGGGGTGTATTTATAGGCATTTTGAGGTTTGGGAAACTTTGCCCCTCCTGGTAGGAATGTATATCCCATACGTCACTAGCTCATGGACTCTTGCTAATTACATGAAAGAAAAAATGTTGGTGGCTTAGCAAAACCAGGCATGAATGAGTTAAGACAGAGCGTTGTACCTGGTCCGCTCCTCTCATGCAGCCATGTTTCTTTACTTGTGAACAACTGCCGCCTCCAATTTATGGAGGAAGTCAGGCAAGAGTGTTATAGACGGGCAGTGGAGATGGTAGTCATTGGATTTGCAGCCTTAAGCTGTTAGTGTTACTCCTAAAGTCCAAAATGTCATCTGAATTAATATTACAGACTGACCACTTGTATATTTATATCATGATTTGAGAAGCACAATCTGATAACATTCACAATAAATAAACTCATATACCTGCTAGTTCTTAAAAAAAAAAAAAAAAAAGAATGTTGACAATGTTTTCTTGAAGCAAAATTGGAAGTGATTTCATGTAGGAGGACTCAACTAGAAAGTTATTTTTCTCCAATAAAACAGAGAGCGAAGAACAACCCAGCATGACTTACTGTGCTTTGCCCCAATATATATTAGGAAAAAATGTGTTAATTTAATCCAAGTTGTCAAATAATTAAACTAATAGCTTTAGGCAGTGTTAAAATACCATGAGTCATTTTTACCTTTATAAAAATGATTTTGCAAAATACAATAAGGTATAGTAAATTAAAAACAACACAACAACAGACTTCTTTTGCAGGTAAGGGGTGACTATAAACATGCTTCAAAGTACTTTAAAAAACAAATAAAAGGAGGTGGTTATATGAAACAGCAGAAAACAAAGACACAACAAGAGTAAGATAATTCAATTCACATTAAACTATATGGGTATTCAACAGGCCCAAGGAGTAAAAAAGAAAATTCTAAATTAAGACAAATCATAGTGATTCTTACCAATATCAATGTTATCTCTTCCTAGAGCAACCAGTGTAAGAAACAGTATTTCTCTGTACAAACTCCTGAAAATGAAATCAGAGATAATAAAATTAGAGAACACACACACAAAAAAACACATAGCATTTATGCAAATAATACATCATTTTCTCCACAACAAAGTTGGCAAGCGCATCATCAATTAGCTGCACTAGGCTACACCAATTCAGGCTAAATAAAGGTTGAGGAAAAAAATTAAAGGAACATGGATCAGATAGTACATTTGAAAGATGTTTGAAATTACATAGTCTTATTATCTAAATTGTTGTTTTCTTTGTATCCTTTTTGAAAAGGATGCCTAGGTAGGTTCAGGAGCTGTTGATTGGTGGCTGCACATATAGGCCTCATGTTTTGGCTCACCCAATGCGTTCATCTAGCTCACAGTAGTGCATTGTTGCTACTTCAACAAAGTATAGCAAGAGAATGAAGCAAATTTGATAATAGAAGTAAATTGGAAAGTTGATTAAAATTGTATGTTCTATCTTAATCAGAAGATAAAGTTTGTGTTTCATGTCTAACATTGAATAACCTCTGCAGAAAGTATCTTGAACTCACATTGTTAAAAAAACAAAAATACCTTTGTCGTTTGCACTCTGAGATCCGTTGCATAAAGTCCAGAATTTGACTGATAGGATCATATACATTATTCATCTTAATACTCTTCACCAGACCTCTAAGAAACTCATGGTCCAGGTTCTCCTTCGGTTGGATAAAAGTCAGAGGAGGATCCTGGGCTGGAAATGAAGTTAATCAGATCATGGTCATTTATATGTAAGTAAAAAATGTATACATTTTACTGCATATAGAAAGAAAAACATAAATTATGCTTAACTGATAATTTCATTTCCATCGTGGGGAGGAGAGTCCACAGCTTCATTCATTACTATATGGAATTAAGAACCTGGCCACCAGGAGGAGGCAAAGACACCCCAGCCAAAGGCTTAAATACTTCTCCCACTCCCCTTATCCCCCAGTTATTCTGCAGAGGGAACAAGGAACAGTAGGAGAAATATCAGGGTATAAATGGTGCCAGAAGAGAAATAATTTATGTTTTCCATCTAAAGGGGAGGAGAGTCCACTGCTTTATTCATTTACTATTGGGAACATATACCCAAGCTCTAGAGGACACTGAATGAAACCGGGAGGGTAAAAGGCAGACCCTAATCTGAGGGTACCACAGCCTGTAGAACCTTTCTTCCAAAAGCCGCTTCCGCAGAAGCAAAAACGTCAAATTTGTAAAACTTTGTAAAAGTGTGTAAGGAGGACCAGGTAGCCGCCTTACAAACCTGCTCCATAGAGGCCTTATTCTTGAAGGCCCAAGATGAAGCCACCGCTCCAGTGGAATGAGCCGTGATCCTCTGAGGAGGCTTATGTCCCGCTGTCTCTTAAGCCAAATGGATCAAGTTCCTCAGCCAAAAAGACAGAGAAGTAGCAGAAGCCCTCTGACCCCTGTGCTTCCCTGAATACACGACAAAAATAGCTGTAGATTGTCTGAAGTCCTAAAGACAGGCCTGCTTCGAGACAAAGCCTGAACAAAGGATTGGATATCAGGGAGCTCAGCGAGTCTCCTGTGTAACAAAACAGATAATGCCGAAATCTGTCCAGTTAAGAAACTAGCAGCAAGTCCCTTCTCTAAACCTTCTTGAAGAAAGGACAGAATTCTAGAAACCCTCACCTTGTGCCAAGGGTATCCATGTTTCTCACACCAGGACAAGTAAGTCCTCCACACCTTATGGCAGATGCGCCGAGTGACAGATCCCTGCAACATAGTAACCTCCACGGCGGAGAGGATGACATCCCCATTAGATCCGCAAACCACGTCCTCCGCGGCCACGAAGGAGCAATCAGAATAGTTGACGCTCTATCCTGTTTTATGAGTGCCACAATACGAGGTAGAAGTGGTAAGGGAGGAAAAATGTACGCTAGATCGAACCCCCAAGGCACCGCCAATGCATCTATCAGTTCTGCCTGGGGGTCCCTTGACCTGTAATGGGGAAGTTTGCAATTGAGTCTGGACGCTATGAGATCTATCTCCGTCATACCCCATCTGAGACAAATCTCCGCAAACACCTTGGGGTGAAGAAACCATTCCCCCGGATGGAATGTTTGCCTGCTGAGAAAGTCTACTTTCCAGTTGTCCACACCCAGGATGTGGATCGCCGAAAGGGAGCAGTTGTGGGCCTCCGCCCATTCCAGTATCCGAGTCACCTCCCTCATTGTGAGGGAGCTCCTTGTACCCCCTGATGGTTGATGTAAGCCACCAAGTTAATGTTGTCCGTCTGAAACCTAATGAAGTTGAACGCCCCCAAGTGGGGCCACGCCTTCAGAGAATTGTAGATCGCTCAAAGTTCCAGGATATTTATCAGTAAAAGGGACTCCAGCCGAGACCATTTTCCCTGTGCCATTCTGGCACCCTAAACAGCTCCCCCATCCCACCAGACTTGTGTCCGTGGTCACAATCTCCCAGTACTGTCTCAAGAAGGATGTCCCCATGGACAGTTGTTGTGGGCAGATCCACCAAGAGAGGGAGGTCCGAGCCCCTACATCCATGGATATCAGCTGTGAGAGATCTGAATGATCGCCGTTCCACTGCCTCAACATGCATAACTGAAGAGGCCTGAGATGAAATCTGGAAAATGGAATGACTTCTATGCTGGAGACCATGAGCCCTATCACCTCCATACATTGGGCCACCGAGGGCTTCACTGAGGATCCCAGGGCCAGACAAGAAGATGCAAGCTTCCTGCGTCTCTGATCTGTGAGAAAAATCTTAATGGACACCGAGTCTATGATCGTGCCCAGAAACTCCACCCTGGTGCTGGGTACCAGGGAGCTCTTTACAGAGTTTATTTTCCAACCATGAGATTGAAGTAGCAGGATCAGGGACCTTGAATGGTCCACCACTGCCTGACTGAAGGACGGCGCTCTTACCAGGATGTCGTCTAGATAGGACCACAAGGCCCTGCACGCTAAAACTGACCTTCAAAGCCTTAATCTTCTCCTGCACCTCTTCGAAAGAGGGTTCACCCTCAATCATTTCACTCAGGGAATCACACCAATATGACGCAGCTCCAGCAACTGCGGCTACGGCTGCTGCCGGCTGAAAAACAAACATCTGTGTGCTGAAACATCTTTCGCAGCATGTTTTCCAACTTTTTATCCATAGGCACCTTGAACGAAGAGCTATCCTCTAGGGGAATAGTTGTTCACTTAGCGAGCATGGGGATGGCCCCATCCACCCTAGGAATGGTCCCCCACAACTCCAACTGAGCCTCCGGAACAAGGAAAAATTTCTTAAAGGACGAAGAAGGGGAAAAAGAAGACCCTAATCAATCCCATTCGTTCTTGAAAATGTTAGCCATCTTTATAGGAACCGGGAAGGTCTGGGGTACCACCCTGTCCTTATAAACCTTATCTAGCTTAGGGATAGAAGGTTCTCTGGAAGCTTCGGCTCCGGAACCTCTAGAATAGCGAGCACTTGCTTTAGCAAAAAGCGCTAATTCTCCATCTTAAACCTATAGCCAGGCTCCCCTGCCGGAGCTTTAGATGACACTGATTCCGACCCAGGAGGAGTCCCCTCCGATGCGTCGGAGTGGACCCCTTCGTCGAACCACTCCACAGGAAGAGGCGTGGATCACTTTAGAAACCGCCGTCTGAAGTTGATCCGCAAAATCTGGCGGCCAACATATCTCTCCCAAAGGAGCAACAGTCGGACCCCGGGGCACTGCATGTGCCATAGGGGACTCAACTCGGGAACACACCTCACGGGACGGAGAACCCTCAGAGGTGGACGGCTCAGTGGTACTAGGCATTCTTTTAGTCTTGACCCTCTCAAGGCATGTAGAACATAACTGGGCAGGCTGGTCTACCGGAACCTCACAATAAACACAGGTATGAGACTTTGTCAAAGAGGGAGTACCCTCTAACGCGTCAGAATCCTCCATAGCTTACACTTTTATTAGAATAAAAGAGAAACTAACAGACACCTTTATAACCGCCAATGGCCGGGGCACTCACCACCTCCTATGAACCGGACTACAGAAACCGCTTCGTCTCCTCCGTCTCATATTAGACCATAAGTAAAGAGCCCCACCAAGTCAGGCTGGGTGCCACGCAGGGCCGCCCCTGCCTAAAGGAGAAAACGCGCTAAAAAACAGAATTTATGCTTACCTGATAAATTACTTTCTCCAACGGTGTGTCCGGTCCACGGCGTCATCCTTACTTGTGGGAATATCTCTTCCCCAACAGGAAATGGCAAAGAGTCCCAGCAAAGCTGGCCATATAGTCCCTCCTAGGCTCCGCCCACCCCAGTCATTCGACCGACGGACAGGAGGAAAAAATAGGAGAAACCATAGGGTGCCGTGGTGACTGTAGTTAGAGAAAATAATTCATCAAACCTGATTAAAAAACCAGGGCGGGCCGTGGACCGGACACACCGTTGGAGAAAGTAATTTATCAGGTAAGCATAAATTCTGTTTTCTCCAACATTGGTGTGTCCGGTCCACGGCGTCATCCATACTTGTGGGAACCAATACCAAAGCTTTAGGACACGGATGAAGGGAGGGAGCAAATCAGGTTACCTAAACGGAAGGCACCACGGCTTGCAAAACCTTTCTCCCAAAAATAGCCTCCGAAGAAGCAAAAGTATCAAATTTGTAAAATTTGGCAAAAGTGTGCAGTGAAGACCAAGTCGCTGCCTTACATATCTGATCAACAGAAGCCTCGTTCTTGAAGGCCCATGTGGAAGCCACAGCCCTAGTGGAGTGAGCTGTGATTCTTTCAGGAGGCTGCCGTCCGGCAGTCTCATAAGCCAATCTGATGATGCTTTTAAGCCAAAAGGAAAGAGAGGTAGAAGTTGCTTTTTGACCTCTCCTTTTACCAGAATAGACGACAAACAGAGAAGATGTTTGTCTGAACTCTTTTGTAGCTTCTAAGTAGAATTTTAGAGCACGGACTACATCTAAATTGTGTAGCAAACGTTCCTTCTTTGAAACTGGATTCGGACACAAAGAAGGTACAACTATCTCCTGGTTAATATTTTTGTTGGAAACAACCTTTGGAAGAAAACCAGGTTTAGTACGCAAAACAACCTTATCTGAATGGAACACCAGATAGGACGGAGTACACTGCAGAGCAGATAACTCAGAAACTCTTCTAGCAGAAGAAATAGCAACCAAAAACAAAACTTTCCAAGATAACAACTTAATATCTATGGAATGTAAAAGTTCAAACGGAACCCCTTGAAGAACTGAAAGAACTAGATTTAAACTCCAGGGAGGAGTCAAAGGTCTGTAAACAGGCTTGATCCTAACCAGAGCCTGAACAAATGCTTGAACATCTGGCACAGCTGCCAGTCGTTTGTGTAGTAAGACAGATAAGGCAGAAATCTGTCCCTTTAGAGAACTCGCAGATAATCCTTTATCCAAACCTTCTTGTAGAAAGGAAAGGATCTTAGGAATCTTTATCTTATTCCATGGGAATCCCTTGGATTCACACCAGCAGATATATCTTTTCCATATTTTATGGTAAATTTTTCTAGTTACCGGTTTTCTGGCTTGAACCAGAGTATCTATCACAGAATCTGAAAATCCACGCTTTGATAGAATCAAGCGTTCAATCTCCAAGCCGTCAGCTGGAGGAAGACTAGATTTGGATGTTCGAATGGACCCTGTACAAGAAGGTCCTGTCTCAAAGGTAGCTTCCATGGTGGAGCCGATGACATATTCACCAGGTCTGCATACCAAGTCCTGCGTGGCCACGCAGGAGCGATCAAGATCACCGAGGCCCTCTCCTGCTTGATCCTGGCTACCAGCCTCGGAATGAGAGGAAACGGTGGAAACACATAAGCTAGGTTGAAGGTCCAAGGCGCTACTAGTGCATCCACTAGAGTCGCCTTGGGATCCCTGGATCTGGACCCGTAGCAAGGAACCTTGAAGTTCTGACGAGACGCCATCAGATCCATGTCTGGAATGCCCCATAATTGGGTCAACTGGGCAAATATCTCCGGTGGAGATCCCACTCCCCCGGATGGAATGTCTGACGACTCAGATAATCCGCCTCCCAGTTTTCCACTCCTGGGATGTGGATCGCAGATAGGTGACAGGAGTGATCCTCCGCCCATTGTATTATTTTGGTCACTTCTTTCATCGCCAGGGAACTCCTTGTTCCCCCCTGATGATTGATATAAGCAACAGTTGTCATGTTGTCTGATTGGAATCTTATGAATCTGGCCTTTGCTAGCTGAGGCCAAGCCCTGAGAGCATTGAATATCGCTCTTAGTTCCAGAATGTTTATCGGGAGAACAGACTCTTCCCGAGACCATAGTCCCTGAGCTTTCAGGGATTCCCAGACCGCGCCCCAGCCCACTAGACTGGCGTCTATCGTGACGATCACCCACTCTGGTCTGCGGAAGCTCATTCCCTGGGATAGGTGGTCCAGGGTTAGCCACCAACGGAGTGAATCTCTGGTCTTCTGATCTACTTGAATCACTGGAGACAAGTCTGTATAGTCCCCATTCCACTGTTTCAGCATGCACAGTTGTAATGGTCTTAGATGAATTTGCGCAAAAGGAACTATGTCCATTGCTGCAACCATCAACCCTACTACTTCCATGCACTGAGCTATGGAAGGACGTGGAACTGAATGAAGAACTTGACAAGCGCTTAGAAGTTTTGACTTTCTGACATCTGTCAGAAAAATCCTAATTTCTAAAGAATCTATTATTGTTCCCAAGAAGGGAACTCTTGTCGACGGAGACAGAGAACTTTTTTCTATGTTCACCTTCCATCAGTGAGATCTGAGAAAGGCCAGAACGATGTCTGTATGAGCCTTTGCCTTTGAAAGGGACGACGCTTGTATTAGAATGTCGTCCAAGTATGGTACTACTGCAATGCCCCTCGGTCTTAGAACCGCTAGAAGGGACCCGAGTACCTTTGTGAAAATCCTTGGAGCAGTGGCTAACCCGAATGGGAGGGCCACAAACTGGTAATGTTTGTCCAGAAAGGCGAACCTTAGGAACCGATGATGTTCTTTGTGGATAGGAATATGTAGGTACGCATCCTTTAGATCTACGGTAGTCATAAATTGACCTTCCTGGATTGTAGGTAGATTCGTTCGAATGGTTTCCATTTTGAACGATGGTACTCTGAGAAATTTGTTTAGGATTTTTAAATCCAGAATTGGTCTGAAGGTTCCCTCTTTTTTGGGAACTACGAACAGATTTGAGTAAAATCCCATTCCTTGTTCCGCCATTAGAACTGGGTGTATCACTCCCATCCTTAACAGGTCTTCTACACAATGTAAGAATGCCTGTCTCTTTATTTGGTTTGAGGATAAGTGAGATATGTGAAACCTTCCCCTTGGAGGTAGTTCCTTGAATTCCAGAAGATAACCCTGAGAAACTATTTCTAGCGTCCAGGGATCCTGAACATCTCTTGCCCAAGCCTGAGCAAAGAGAGAGAGTCTGCCCCCCACTAGATCCGGTCCCGGATCGGGGGCTACTCCTTCATGCTGTTTTGTTAGCAGCAGCAGGTTTCTTGGCCTGCTTACCCTTGTTCCAGCCTTGCATCGGTTTCCAGGCTGGTTTAGTCTGTGAAGCATTACCCTCTTGCTTAGAGGATGCAGAATTAGAGGCCGTTCCGTTCCTGAAATTACAAAAGGAACGAAAATTAGACTTATTCTTGGCTTTGAAAGGCCTATCTTGTGGGAGGGCGTGGCCCTTTCCCTCAGTGATGTCTGAGATAATCTCTTTCAATTCTGGCCCAAAGAGAGTTTTACCCTTGAAGGGGATATTAAGCAATTTTGTCTTGGATGATACATCCGCTGACCAAGACTTTAGCCAAAGCGCTCTGCGCGCCACAATTGCAAACCCTGAATTTTTCGCCGCTAATCTAGCTAATTGCAAAGCGGCATCTAAAATAAAAGAATTAGCCAACTTAAGTGCGTGAACTCTGCCCATAACCTCCTCATATGGAGTCTCTCTACTGAGCGACTTTTCTAGTTCCTCGAACCAGAACCACGCTGCTGTAGTGACAGGAACAATGCACAAAATGGGTTGCAGAAGGTAACCTTGCTGTACAAAAATCTTTTTAAGCAAACCCTCCAACTTTTTATCGATAGGATCTTTGAAAGCACAATTATCCTCGATAGGAATAGTAGTGCGCTTGTTTAGAGTAGAAACTGCCCCCTCGACCTTAGGGACTGTCTGCCATAAGTCCTTTCTGGGGTCGACCATAGGAAATAATTTCTTAAATATAGGAGGGGGGACAAAAGGTATGCCGGGCTTCTCCCACTCCTTATTCACTATGTCCGCCACCCGCTTGGGTATAGGAAAAGCGTCGGGGTGCACCGGAACCTCTAGGAACTTGTCCATCTTGCATAATTTTTCTGGAATGACCAGGTTGTCACAATCATCCAGAGTAGATAACACCTCCTTAAGCAGTGCGCGGAGATGCTCTAATTTAAATTTAAATGTCACAACATCAGGTTCAGCCTGTTGAGAAATTTTTCCTGAATCTGAAATTTCCCCATCTGACAAAACCTCCCTCATGGCCCCTTCAGATTGGTGTGAGGGTATGACAGAGCAATTATCATCAGCGCCCTCTTGCTCTTCAGTGTTTAAAACAGAGCAATCGCGCTTTCTCTGATATGCAGGCATTTTGGATAAAATATTTGCTATGGAGTTATCCATTACTGCCGTCAATTGTTGCATAGTAATAAGCATTGGCGCGCTAGAAGTACTAGGGGCCTCCTGCGTGGGCAAAACTGGTATAGACACAGAAGGAGATGATGTAGAACCATGTCTACTCCCTTCATCTGATGAATCATCTTGGGCAACTTCATTATCTGTGGCAGTACTGTCCTTACTTTGTTTGGACGCTATGGCACAATTATCACACAATTTTGAAGGGGGAGACACATTGACTTTCATACATATAGAACATAGCTTATCTGAAGGTACAGACATGTTAAACAGGCTTAAACTTGTCAATAAAGCACAAAAACCGTTTTAAAACAAAACCGTTACTGTCTCTTTAAATTTTAAACAGAGCACACTTTATTACTGAATATGTGAAAAAATATGAAGGAATTGTTCAAAATTTACCAAATTTTCACCACAGTGTCTTAAAGCATTCAAAGTACTGCACACCAATTTTCAGAGCTTTAACCCTTAAATTAACGAAACCGGAGCAGGTTACAGTTTTAACCCCTCTACAGTCCCAGCTACAGCCTTTGCTGCGACTTTACCAAACCCAGAGGGGAATACGATACCAAATGAAGCCTTCTAGGAACTTTTCCAACTACTTTCAGATCCTCACACATGCATCTGCATGTCTTGCTCTCAAAAGTAAATGCGCAGTAATGGCGCGAAAATGAGGCTCAGCCTACAACTGGGAAGGCCCTTCCTGACTGGAAAAGGTGTCTAACACAGTGCCTGACGTTAAAAAAATGTTCCCCAAGTTTATAAGTGTGAATTACCAGCATAAACATGTATAAAATGCCCAAATAAAGCAATCGATTTTGCCCATAAAGGTGTCTACCAGTTTTATAGCCCATATTAAGCCCTTTATTCTGTTTGAGACTAAGAAAATGGCTTACCGGTCCCCATGAGGGGAAATGACAGCCTTCCAGCATTACACAGTCTTGTTAGAAATATGGCTAGTCATACCTTAAGCAGAAAAGTCTGCTAACTGTTTCCCCCAACTGAAGTTACTTCATCTCAACAGTCCTATGTGGAAACAGCAAACGATTTTAGTTACTGTCTGCTAAAATCATCTTCCTCTCACAAACAGAATTCTTCATCTTTTTCTGTTTCAGAGTAAATAGTACATACCAGCACTATTTTAAAATAACAAACTCTTGATAGTAGAATAAAAAAACTACAACTAAACACCACATACTCTTAACCATCTCCGTGGAGATGTTGCCTGTGCAACGGCAAAGAGAATTACTGGGGTATGCGGAGCCTAGGAGGGACTATATGGCCAGCTTTGCTGGGACTCTTTGCCATTTCCTGTTGGGGAAGAGATATTCCCACAAGTAAGGATGACGCCGTGGACCGGACACACCAATGTTGGAAAAAAGGACTGCGCAAAAACTTCCGGAAAAGAACCTGACGTTCCACATATTGCCAGAGCCTTATCCTGCACAGCGCAGCAATGACATAATAAACAATATCATGTATAAACCTCCCCTGTTTAATAATCCACCTACTAGGAATATTAACCCTTGATTCTGTAAAGATAAAAGGCACCACACTGTGGCCCTGTCTTCTATGTTAACATTTTATATAAAATTAAACAATCTTACCAGAATGGTCCTTCAAGTGTGACAGGTCATAGCAGCGCTCCTGACATGGACTTGAGAGATAAAAGCAGTCTGCGAAACTTGTCAATGTCGATTGCTGTAGGAGCTGTTAATATGAGTCAGAATGGTTTTGCAAGAGAGACTCTCCCTGCATCTCCGAACTCTAACTTTCACCCAAGGCCTCACTGAGAAGCCTTATAGGGCTACTTAAAACTCCTGTCCCATTGCGAAGAGTAATATCCTCCATAAGGGACCTCCCAATCCTCTGCAACGCTCTGCTACCTCCTGTGACAAAAGGCAAAGAATGACTGGGGGATGAGGGGAGTGGGAGAGGTATTTAAGCCTTTGGCTGGGGTTTCTTTGCCTCCTCCTGGTGGCCAGGTTCTTAATTCCCAATAGTAATGAATGAAGCCGTGGAGTCTCCTCCCCTTTAGATGGAAAAAAACCCATAACCAACTCTTACTCCCCATTTAGGGACATTAAAGAGTTTGAGATTAGTAATACATATTTGCAATATACTTAACTCTGAAATTGTGGGCTTTCAATTTGAGTTTCTATAAAGAAATGGGCATCCTTATGTTGAAATTTAGGTTTCCCCTTATCTATTTTAATGAGGACAATTACGGGCAGATATAAAAACAAAATGCTTCAGATAGCCTGAAGCTGTGCTGTGGTAGAGTAAATAAGGAGTTGCATAATATCTGGTTAGACAGTTGCCAAAAAACCTAATTTATGTAAGAATTTACCTGATAAATTAATTTCTTTCATATTGGCAAGAGTCCATGAGCTAGTGACGTATGGGATATACAATCCTACCAGGAGGGGCAAAGTTTCCCAAACCACAAAATGCCTATAAATACACCCCTCACCACACCCATAATTCAGTTTAACAAATAGCCAAGTAGTGGGGTGATAAAGAATGGAGTAAAAAAGCATCAACAAAGGAATTGGAATAATTGTGCTTTATACAAAAAAATCATAACCACCATAAAAAGGGTGGGCCTCATGGACTCTTGCCAATATGAAAGAAATTAATTTATCAGGTAAATTCTTACATAAATCATGTTTTCTTTCATGTAATTGGCAAGTGTCCATGAGCTAGTGACGTATGGGATAGCAAATACCCAAGATGTGGAACTCCACTCAAGAGTCACTAGAGAGGGAGAAATACAAATAAAGACAACCAATTCCGCTGAAAAAAATTAATCCACAACCCAAATCATAAGTTTTAATCTTATAAACAAAAAGAAAAAAACTGAAATTATAAGCAGAAGAATCAAACTGAAACAGCTGCCTGAAGAACTTTTCTACCAAAAACTGCTTCTGAAGAAAAAACATCAAAATGGTAGAATTTAGTAAAGGTATGCAAAGAAGACCAAGTTTCTGCTTTGCAAATCTGATCAACTGAAGCTTCATTCTTAAAAGCCCAGGAAGTGGAAACAGACCTAGTAGAATGAGCCATAATCCTCTGAGGCGGGGATTTACCCGACTCCAAATAAGCTTGATGAATCAAAAGCTTTAACCACGAAGCCAAGGAAACAGCAGAAGCCTTCTGACCTTTCCTAGAACCAGAAAAGATAACAAATAGACTAGAAGTCTTCCTGAAATCTTTAGTAGCTTCAACATAATATTTCAAAGCTCTCACCACATCCAAAGAATGTAAAGATCTTTCCAAAGAATTCTTAGGATTAGGACACAAGGAAGGGACAACAATTTCTCTACTAATATTGTTGGAATTCACAACTTTAGGTAGGAATTTAAATGAAGTCCGCAAAACCGCCTTATCCCGATGAAAAATCAGAAAAGGAGACTCACAAGAAAGAGCAGATAATTCAGAAACTCTTCTAGCAGAAGAGATGGCCAAAAGAAACAACACTTTCCAAGAAAGCAATTTAATGTCCAAAGAATGCATAGGCTCAAATGGAGGAGCCTGTAAAGCCTTTAAAACCAAATTAAGACTCCAGGGAGGAGAGATTGATTTAATGACAGGCTTGATATGGACCAACGCCTGTACAAAACAATGAATATCAGGAAGTTTAGCAATTTTTCTGTGGAATAAGACAGAAAGTGCAGAAATTTGTCCTTTCAAAGAACTTGCAGACAAACCCTTATCCAATCCATCCTGAAGAAACTGTAAAATTCTAGGAATTCTAAAAGAATGCCAAGTGAATTTATGAGAACACCATGAAATGTAGGTCTTCCAAACTCGATAATAAATCTTTCTAGAAACAGATTTACGAGCGTGCAACATAGTTTTAATTACTGAGTCAGAGAAACCTCTATGACTAAGCACTAAGCGTTCAATTTCCATACCTTCAAATTTAATGATTTGAGATCCTGATGGAAAAACGGACCTTGAGATAGAAGGTCTGGTCTTAACGGAAGTGGCCAAGGTTGGCAACTAGACATCCGAACAAGATCCGCATACCAAAACCTGTGTGGCCATGCTGGAGCCACCAGCAGCATAAACGATTGCTCCATGATGATTTTGGAAATCACTCTTGAGAGAATAACTAGAGGCGGAAAAATATAGGCAGGTTGATAACTCCAAGGAAGTGTCGATGCATCCACTGCCTCCGCCTCAGGATCCCTGGACCTGGACAGGTACCTGGGAAGTTTCTTGTTTAGATGAGATGCAATCAGATCTATTTCTGGAAGCCCCCCATCTGAATAATTTGAAAAAACACATCTGGGTGAAGAGACCACTCTCCCGGATGTAAAGTCTGACGACTGAGATAATCCGCTTCCCAATTGTCTATACCTGGGATATGGACCGCAGAAATTAGACAGGAGCTGGATTCCGCCCAGGCAAGTATCGGAGACACTTCTTTCATAGCTTGGGGACTGTGAGTTCCACCCTGATGATTGACATATGCCACAGTTGTGATATTGTCTGTCTGAAAACAAAAGAACGGTTCTCTCTTTAAGAGAGGCCAAATCTGAAGAGCCCTGAAAATCGCATGGAGTTCCAGAATATCGATTGGTAATCTCGCCTCTTGAGATTTCCAAACCCTTTGTGCTGTCAGAGATCCCCAAACAGCTCCCCAACCTGAAAGACTCGCATCTGTTGTGATCACGGTCCAGGTTGGACGAACAAAAGAGGCCCCTTGAACTATACGATGGTGATCTAACCACCAAGTCAGAGACAGTCGAACATTGGGATTTAAGGATATTAATTGTGATATCCTTGTATAATCCCTGCACCATTGGTGTAGCATACAAAGCTGAAGAGGTCTCATGTGAAAACGAGCAAAGGGGATCGCGTCCGATGCAGCAGTCATGAGACCTAAAACCTCCATGCACATAGCTACTGAAGGGAATTACTGATACTGAAGGTTCCGACAGGCTGCAACCAACTTCAATCGTCTCTTATCTGTTAGAGACAAAGTCATGGATACTGAATCTATCTGGAAACCTAAAAAGGTTACCCTTGTCTGAGAAATCAAAGAACTTTTTGGTAAATTGATCCTCCAACCATGTCTTCGAAGAAACAACACTAGTTGATTCGTGTGAGATTCTGCAGAACGTAAAGACTGAGCAAGTACCAAGATATCGTCCAAATAAGGAAACACCGCAATATGATTACAGAGAGAAGTGCACCGAGAACCTTTGAAAAGATCCTTGGAGCTGTTGCTAGGCCAAAATGAAGAACAAAAAATTGGTAATGCTTGTATAGAAAAGAGAATCTAAGGAACTGATAGTGATCTGGATGAATCGGAATATGAAGATATGCATCATGTAAGTCTATAATGCCCTTGCTGAACAAAAGGCAGAATAGTCCTTATAGTCACCATTTTGAATGTTGGTATTCTTATATAACGATTCAAGATTTTTAGATCCAGGACTGGTCTGAATGAATTTTCTTTCTTTGGGACAATGAACAGATTTGAATAAAACCCCAGACCCTGTTCCTGAAAAGGAACCCGGCACGATTACCCCAGAAGACTCCAGGTCTGAAACACACTTCAGGAAAGCCTGTGCTTTCTCTGGGTTCACTGGAATGCATGAGAGAAAGAAACTTCTCACAGGCGGTCTTACTCTGAAACCTATTATGTACCCCTGAGAGACAATGTTCTGAATCCAATGATTTTGTACTGTATTTATCCAAACATCCTTGAAAAATTTTAGTCTACCCCCTACCAGCTGAGCTGGGGACTGGTTTAGATCTCTTAAATGGCTTGGATTTATTCCACACTGAGGAAGGCTTCCAATTGGAAACAGATTCCTTAGGGGAAGAATTAGGTTTCTGTTCCTTATTCTGTCGAAAGGAACGAAAACGCTTAGAAGCTTTAAATTTACCCTTAGATTTTTTATCCTGAGGTAAAAAAAGCCCCCTTCCCCCCAGTAACAGTAGAAATTATAGAATCTAACTGAGAAGCAAATAATTTATTACCTTGGAAAGAAAGAGATAGCAACGTCGATTTAGAATTCATATCAGCATTCCAAGATTTAAGCCATAAAGCTCTTCTAGCTAAAATAGCTAAAGACATATATCTAACATCAATTCTGATGATATCAAAAATGGCATCACAAACAAAATTATTAGCATGTTGAATTAACTTAACAATGCTATACATATTATGGTCTGATACTTGTTGCGCTAAAGTTTCCAACCAAAAAGTTGAAGCAGTTGCAACATCAGCCAAAGAAATAGCAGGCCTAAGAAGATGACCTGAACATAAATAAGTCTTCCTTAGATAGGATTCAAGTTTCCTATCTAAAGGATCTTTGAAAGAAGTACCGTCTTCCGTAGGAATAGTAGTACGCTTAGCAAGAGTAGAGATGGCCCCATCACATCAACTTTGGGGATCTTTTCCCAAAACTCCAATCTATCAGTAGGCAAAGGATACAATTTTTTAAACCTTGAAGAAGGAGTAAAAGAAGTACCCAGTCTATTCCATTCCTTTGAAATCATATCTGAAATAGCATCAGGAATGGGAAAAACCTCTAGAATAACAACATGAGGTTTATAAACCGAATTTAAATGTTTACTAATTTAAGTATCAAGAGGACTAGACTCCTCTATATCTAAAGCAATCAACACTTCCTTCAATAAAGAACAAATATACTCCATTTTAAATAAATACGAAGATTTGTCAGTGTCAATATCTGAGGCAGGATCCTCTGAATTAGACAGATCCTCATCAGAGATAGATAAATCAGTATGTTGTCGGTCATTTGAAAATTCATCAACTGTATGAGAAGTTTTAAAAGACCTTTTACGTTTATTAGAAGGCGGAATGGCAGACAAAGCCTTCTGAATGGAATCAGAAATAAATTCTCTCAAATTGACAGGAATATCCTGAACATTAGATGTTGATGGACCAGCAACAGGTAATGCAACACTACTGATGGAAATATTCTCTGCATGTAAAAGTTTATCATGACAACTATATATATAGCAGATAGCCAAACCAGTACTGAAACGAGAATCAGTAGAGGTAATGGTATATAAGAGTATATCGTCGATCTGAAAAGGGAGGCAGGAGATGAATCTCTACGACCGATAACAGAGAACCTATGAAATAGATCCCCGTTAGGATGACCATTGTATTCAATAGGTGATACTCCCTTCACATCCCTCTGACATTCACTGTACTCAGAGGAATAGGGCTTCAAAATGCTGAGAAGCGCATGTCAACGTAGAAATCTTAGCACAAACTTACTTCACCACCTCCATAGGAGGCAACGTTTGTAAAAATTGAATTATTGGTGTGGTGAGGGGTGTATTTATAGGCATTTTGAGGTTTGGGAAACTTTGCCCCTCCTGGTAGGATTGTATATCCCATACATCACTAGCTCATGGACTCTTGCCAATTACATGAAACAAAACTGCCCAACCTTTATCCCAGAATAAAGTAAAAAAAGAAGCATGTGTGGGCCTGTGGACTAAACAACATGGCTGATTCGTTGGTATGTACAGTCTGTAGGGAAGGGGAGAGCATGTAGCACATAGCCGGCCATAGGACTGCCTTGAGTACTTGAGTATAGAGGCAATAGGAGGCATGGTAAGACTTTTTTCAATTCACATTTTAATAAAGAGATGCTTCAAAAAATATGGAACCGTTCACAGGAAGAGAGTCTTCTGTCTAGAATTACTTCTTATTTTTATGTGTGAAATACGTTTTAAATAAAAAATAGTATAAAAAAAAAAAAGAAAACACCAGCAAATAAAAAGAAGAAAAGTGTAATTTTTATACAAAATTATGGGCTAGATTACAGGTTTTGTTAGCGATAACCAATATTACAACATTGCTTACTTGCACAAGTATTATAAGTGTGAAGACTAAGGGGTAGATTTACTAAGGGTCGAGCGGACATGATTCGCTATAGCGAATCATGTCCGCTCAACCTCGCTAAATGCAGACAGCATTTATCATTGCACAAGCATTTCTAGTAAAATACTTGTGCAATGCTGCCCCCTGCTTACCGGTGGCCACTAGCAGGGGGTGTCAATCATCCCGATCGGATCTGGATGATTTTCCTTTTAGGTGGAGGAGAAGTTAGGAGACTGAAACGATGATGGTAGGAAGCAGCATCCGCTGCTTAATAAATCTATCCCCTAGCGTAAAGGTTAAAAAATAAAATGTGCACCAAACACAAAATAAATACATTAAAATAAAGTGTTACACTCCTTTATTCACTATCTGATAAAAAGTATTGATAAAAAATAATATATATATATATATATATTTTTTTTCCCCCCCCCCCCAATAGGGCTATATTGTATGTGTGTGTATATATATATATATATATATATATATATATATATTAAGAAATCAGGATAATCCTAGGATTACCCGGGTAAAATGGACATTACCCAAGCGGCTGTAACTAAAGCCCAATGTAGTCTAATTCCCCCATCTACAATATTTCTTTAGCTTACCACCTGGGGGTGTTCAAGGAAGGCGCCCCACCTATCCTCTGGCATCCACCCCAAGTGAACCTTGGGGAATGAGGTCTACAAGGGGGGCTTTGCCCTTCTTGAAGACCCCAGGCGGAGGCAAAGAAGATAGTGAAGATGGGGGAATTACAATGCATGCTATATATGTTTGATGCAGTGACTCTGCACTCTGAGGGGATTTATGATCTTACGTCAGGCTTTACCCACAGCCACTTGGGTAATGTCTGTTTTACCTGGGTAATACTAGGATTACTAAATATCTTACTTTACCCACAACATATATAGCAGTCGTTTCTCAAGTATGCATTGTGAACTTCACATGATCGTGTATAACATGGATTTTGAAGCAATAAAATCGAGTTTTGGAAATTGGAGAATCCGTCTGCATTTGTTTTTGTTCCTATATATATATATACTGTATATATATATATACATATATATATATATATATATATATATATATAGATATATATATATATACACACACACACACACACACACAGTATCTCACAAATGTGAGTACACCCATCACATATTTGTAAATATTTCATTATATCTTTTCATGTGACAACACTGAAGAAATGACACTTTGCTACAATGTAAAGTAGTGAGTGTACAGCCTGTATAACAGTTTAAATGTGCTGTCCCTACAAAATAACTCAACACACAGCCATTAATGTCATTGGCAACAAAAGTGAGTACTAAGTAGAAATGTCCAAATTGGGCCCAAAGTGTCAATATTTTGTGTGGCCACTATTATTTTCAAGCACTACCTTAACCCTCTTGGGCATGGAGTTCACCAGCACTTCACAGGTTGCCACTGGAGTCCTCTTCCACTCCTCCATGACATCACTGAGCTGGTGGATGTTAGAGACCTTGCGCTCCCCCACCTTCCGTTTGAGGATGCCCCACAGGTGCTCAATAGGTTTTAGGTCTGGAGACATGCTTGGCCAGTCCATCACCTTTACCCTCAGCTTCTAGAGACCTTGCGCTCCCCCACCTTCCGTTTGAGGATGCCCCACAGGTGCTCAATAGGTTTTAGGTCTGGAGACATGCTTGGCCAGTCCATCACCTTTACCCTCAGCTTCTATAGCAAGGCAGTGGTCGTCTTGGAGGTGTGTTTGGGGTCGTTATCATGCCGGAATACTGCTCTGGGGCCCAGTCTCCAAAAGGAGGGGATCATGCTCTGTTTCAGTAAGTCATAGGACATGTTGGCATTCATGGTTCCCTCAATGAACTGTAGCTCCCCGGTGCTGGCAGCACTCATGCAGGCCCAGACCATGACACTTCCACCACCATGCTTGACTGTAGGCAAGACACACTTGTCTTTGTACTCCTCGCCTGGTTGCCGCCACACATGCTTGACACCATCTGAACCAAATAAGTTTATCTTGGTCTCATCGGACCACAGGACATGGTTCCAGTAATCCATGTCCTTAGTCTGCTTGTCTTCAGCAAACTGTTTGCAGGCTTTCTTGTTTATCATCTTTAGAAGAGGCTTCCTTCTGGGACGACAGCCATGCAGACCAATTTGATGCGGTGTAAGGTCTGAGCACTGAAAGGCTGACTTCTCACCCCTTCAACCTCTGCAGCCATGCTGGCAGCACTCATATGTCTATTTCCCAAAGACAACCTCTGGATATGACGCTGAGCACGTGCACTCAACTTCTTTGGTTGACCATGGCGATGCCTGTTCTGAGTGGAACCTGTCCTGTGAAACCGCTGTATGGTCTTGCCCACCGTGCTGCAACTCAGTTTCAGGGTCTTGGCAATCTTCTTATATAGCCTAGGCAATCTTTACGTAGAGCAAAAAAAAAATTGTTTCAGGTCCTCAGAGTTCTTTGCCATGAGGTGCCATGTTGAACTTCCAGTGACCAGTATGAGAGAGTGTGAGAGCGATAACACCAAATTTAACACACCTGCTCCCCATTCACACCTGAAACCTTGTAACACTAATGAGTCACATGACACCAGGGAGGGAAATTGGCTAATTGGGCCCAATTTAGACATTTCCTCTTAGGGGTGTACTCACTTTTGCTGTCAAACAGTTTAGACATTAATGGCTGTGTGTTGAGTTATTTTGAGGGGACAGCAAATTTACACTGTTATACAGGCTGTACACTCACTACATTACATTGTAGCAAAGTGTCATTTCTTCAGTATTGTCACATGAAAAGATTAAAAAAAATATTTACAAAAATGTGAGGGGTGTACTCACTTTTGTGAGATACTGTATATATATATATATATATATATATATATATATATATATATATATATATATATATATATATATATATATATATATAGATAATCCTTACTAGTTATACACTTGCACTGTGCTCTCCATGTCTTAACTGCTCTGTCTACTTATCTCCTAAAACTCACTGCATATTCATATATCAATAACAACATAATATAAAAATACCCCCATATAGCCAAGCAAACCTATTTCTTTTCTCTTTTATCTACTCACTCCTCAAACCCTAAACAATTCTTCTCTACTTTCAACTCTCTCCTCTGCCCACCTGTGCCACCCCCTCCATCTGCCTTTAGTGCTCAAGACCTATTACCCACTCTGTCACTCTATGCATCTTGAGACACAGCCAATAAGAATGTAGTGAGTTCCTTACTGTTTTCCACACGCCTCACTACCTGCCGCTTGATCCTATCCCTTTACATCTAATACTTTCTCTGTTTTACACCCTCAGTACAGCTCTTACTCACATCTTTAACCTATCCCTTTCTACTGGTTCATTTCCATCTGCTTTCAAACATGCAAAGGTCACCCCATCCTCAAAAAATCCTCCTGCGACCCTAATTATCCTGCAAACTACTGCCCCATTTCACTGCTTCCACTAACTTTAAAACTCCTGGAAAAAAATAGTTTTTGACTGCCTAACCCGCTTCCTGTCCCCCAACTCCTTGCTTGACCCCCCTGCAATCTGGCTTCCGTCCCCAACACTAAACTGAGACTGCCCTCACCAAGGTTACTAACAATCTTCTTTCTGCTAAAAATAAACTACTTATCATTCATGACCTCTCACCTGCGTTCAACACCGTTGACCATCCTGCCTCCTACAGACTCTCAGCTCTCTTGGTCTCTGTGACACTGCCCTCTCTTGGATTCACTCCTATCTCTCTAAAATGTCCTTTCTGTCTCATTTGCTGGCGACTCCTCCTCTTCAATGCCTCTCTGTCTGAGTACCTCAAGGCTCTGTCCTGGGGCCTCTACTCTTCTCTATTTAGACTTCTTCACTGGGTAATCTTATCAACAGCTATGGCTTCAAATATCACCTCTATGATGATACTCAGATCTACCTCTCCACCATTGTTCTCTCTCACTCTGCCCTTTCTCATTTCAGCAAATGCTTATCTAGCACTTCTTTTTGAATGGCCGCTTACCACCTAAAGATGAACATGTCCAAGACTGAGCTCCTTCTAATCCCCTACTCTACTCCAATTTCTGACTTTTCTATCCCTTTTTGCAGCAGCACTATCTCCCGGTCCTTAATATTCAACAAATATACTCCAGCCTGCCCCCTAAGGTCCAACAATGACCTGCTCCTTGCATCTTCTACCATCACCTCCTCCAGGCTAGACTGCAGGACTTATCTTGTGTTATACCAATCCACTGGAACACACTCCCTTGCGCTGTCTGACTTTCCCTTAATCTATCCTGTTAAATGCTCCCTAAAGACACTTTTGTTCAAGAAAGCCTACCACCCAACTCAGTAGCAAATGAATTAGACTTACCTAATAATTGCCTTCATCTAACTCTGTACTAACATCATTCTAACCCTTGCAGTCCCCACCTCCTGTTTCTCATCATCCTACACATTAACGGGAATAATGCCCTCAATTCCTCCAGTAAAAAAAAAAAAAAAAAGTTGTCTAAAAATATTATATTTTCGCTGTACTTTTATCTTTGTACCCATGGACAGCACTACAGAATTTGTTGGCGCTTTATAAATAAAGTATAATACAATAAATAATATATATCTAAATATGTGTGTGTGTGTATATATATATGTATATATATATATATATATATATATATATATATACACATATACACACACAGTATACAGTACATACACGCACATACACTTTGGAGCCCTTTCCACTCAAATACGTTAAAAGTTGAAAAAACAAGTTTTGTGCTTACCTGGTAAATCCATTTCTTTCCGGATATGGAGAGTTCACGAGGTCATCAATTACTGTTGGGAATATCACTCCTGGCCAGCAAGAGGGGGCAAAGAGCACCACAGTAAAGCGGTTAACTCACCCACAATCCCCAGTCATTCGACCGAAGGAAAATGGAAATAAGGGATAACACAAAGGTGTAGATATGCCTGAGGTTTAGTAAAAAAAATAACTATCTTAATAAACAAGGGAGGGGTCGTGGACTCTCCATATCTGGAAAGAAATGGATTTATCAGGTAAGCATAAATCTGGTTTTCTTTCCTAAGATATGGAGAGTCCACAACGTCATCAATTACTGTTGGGAAACAATACCCAAGCTAGAGGACACAGATGACTAGGGAGGTAAAACAAGACAGACGGACCTAAACAGAAGGCACCACCGCTTAAAGAACCTTTCTCCCAAAAGAAGGCTCAGTCGAGGCAAAAGTATCAAATTTGGAAAAAGTATGCAGAGATGACCAAGTTGTAGCCTTGCAAATCTGTTCCACAAAAGCTTCATTTTTTAAAGCCCAAGAAAACGAAACAGCCCTAGTGGAATGAGCTGTTATTCTCTCAGGAGGCTGCAGTCCAGCAGTCTCATAAGCAAAGCGGATCATACTTCTCAACCAGAGAAAAAGAGAAGTAGCAGTAGCTTTCTGACATTTACGCTTTCCAGAAAAACAAACAAACAGGGCAGAGGACTGGTGAAAATCCTTAGTCGCCTGTAGATAAAATTTAGAGCGTGCACAACATCCAGATTGTGCAACAAACGTTCCTTATGAGAAGGATTAGGACATAGAACCCGAACAACAATCTCCTGAATAATATTTCTATCCAAAACCACTTTAGGAAAGATAAGCATGAAAGATAAGGTAAGGCGAATCACACTGCAAGGCAGAAAGTTCAGAAACTCTCAGAGCAGTGGAAATAGCGATAAGAAACAAACCTTCCAAGATAACAACGGAGCCTGCTGCAAAACTTTAAGAACAAGGTTAAGGCTCCAAGGAGGAGCAACAGGTTTAAACACAGGCCTGATTCTGACCAAGGCCTGACAAAAAGATTGAACATCTGGTACATCTGCCAGACACTTGTGCAAAAAAACTAATAACGCAGAAATCTGACCCTTCAGAGAACTGACCGACAATCCTATCTCCAGACCTTCCTGGAGAAAAGGCAAAATTATAGGAATCCTGACCCTACTCCAAGAGAAGCCCTTTGATTCACACCAATAAAGGTATTTATGCCATACCTTATGGTAAATTTTTCGAGTAAAAGGCTTGCGAGCCTAGATCATGGTCTCAATGACCGACTCAGAAAATCCACACTTAGACAGAACTAAGCGTTCAATCTCCAAGCAGTCAGCTTCAGAGAAACGAGATTTGCATGGGAGAATGGACCCTGAGTTAGAAGGTCCTTCCTCAGAGGAAACCTCCAAGGTGGAAGAGATGACATCTTCATTAGGTTTGCATACCAGATCCTGTGAGGCCATGCAGGAGCTATTAGAATTACAGACGCTCTTTCCCGTTTGATATGAGCAATGACTCGTGGAAGGAGAGCAAACGGAGGAAAAAGATATCCCAGACTGAAGTCCCAAGGAACAGTAAGAGCCTCTATCAGGGCGGCCTGTGGATCTCTTGACCTTGAACCGTACCTTAGAAGCTTGACGTTCTGCCAAGACGCCATCAGATCCAACTCCGGCATTCCCCATTTGAGGGTTAACCTGGAGAAACCTCCGGATGGAGTGCCCACTCCCCGGGATGAAATGTCTGTATGTTTAGGAAATCCGCTTCCCAGTTGTCCACTCCTGGAATGTGGATGGCAGACACACAGCAATTGTGAGCCTCCACCCACTGAACAATCCGAGCCACCTACTTCATGGCTAAGGAACTCCGAGTTCCTCCCTGGTGGTTGATGTAAGCCACTGAGGTGATATTGTCCGACTGGAACCTGATAAACTGGGTTAAAGACAATGGAGGCCAAGCCATCAGGGCATTGTAAATAACTCTCATCTCCAAGATGTTTATGGGGAGAGTTGACACCTCCCATGTCCATAGTCCCTGAGCCTTTAACAAATCCCAGACTGCTCCCCAGCCCAGCAGGCTGGCGTCCGTGGTTACAATCACCCAGGAAGGTCTTCGGAAGCATGTACCCAGAGACAGATGTTCCTGAGAAAGCCACGACGGGAAAGAATCCCTTGTCAACTGATCTAGATCTATCCTCTGAGATAGATCCGAATGATCCCCGTTCCATTGTCTGAGCATGCATAACTGCAGAGCTCTCAAAAGGAATCGAGCAAAGGGAATGATGTCCATGGAAACAACCATCTGACCAATTACCACCATACATTGAGACACAGAGAGAGGCAAGAGGAAATAATTTTTGATTTTCTGACCTGTCAGAAAAATCTTCATCGTTAGGGAATCTATAATGGTCCCTAAAGAAACCACCCTTGTAGCTGGAACAAAAGAACTCTTTTACAGATTCACTTTCCATCCGTGGGAATGTAGAAAAGACAACAAGATCTCTATATGAGAGTTTGCTTGTTGAAAAGATGGCGCCTGAACCAAAATGTCGTCCAGGTAGGGCGCCACCGCAATTCCCCTGAGCCCTGATCACTGCCAATAGAGCCCCCAGAACCTTTGAGAAAATTCTGAGAGCTGTGGCAAGGGCAAACAGAAGAGCCACAAACTGAAAGTGTTTGTCTAGAAAAGCGAATCTCTGGAACTTGTGATGATCCCTGTGGATGAGAACATGAAGATATGCATCATTCAGGTCTATGGTCATCATGAACTGACCCTCTTGTACCAAGGGAAGAATGGACCGAATGGTTTCCATTTTGAAGGATGGTACCCTGAGAAACTTGTTTAGACACTCTAGGTCTAGAATAGGGCGAAAAGTTCCCTCTTTTTTGGGAAACACAAACAGATTTGAATAGAATCCCAGGCCCTGTTCTCTTACAGGAACTGGAACTATCACCCCCAGGGAAGAAATCTCGTACCCATGCTTGATATAAACAGAGAAAGTCAGCCCACCACTTGATCCGGTCCCAGACCGGGGGAAAACCCTTCATGCTGATTTAGACTCAGCTGCGGGTTTCTTAGATTGCTCCTCCTTGTTCCAAGACTAATTGGGTTTCCAAGAAGACTTGGACTGTTCCTGCATGGAAGAGGGAGAGGAAGACTTTCCTTTGAAGTTACGAAAGGAATGAAATTTACTTTGACGTCCTTTAGGTCTATTCTTCTTGTCTTGTGGTAGAAAAGACCCCTTTCCACCAGTAATGTCAGAGATTATTTCTGCCAGTCCAGGTCCAAACAAGGTCTTACCCTTGTAAGGAAGCGCTAGAAGCTTGGACTTAGACATAACATCAGCTGACCATGATTTGAGCCATAACGCCCTGTGGGCTAGCACAGTGAAAAGAGATATCTTGGCTCCCAGTTCAATAACTTGCATGGCAGTGTCATTAATAAAGGAGTTAGCTAGCTTGAGAGCCTTAATCCTGTCTTGATCTCCTCAAGAGGAGTCTCTACTTGAAGAGAATCAGACAAGGCATCATACCAATAAGATGCCGCACTAGACACAGTGGCAATACAAACTGCAGGTTGCCATTGAAGACCTTAATAAACATACATTTTCTTTCAAAGAAGCCTACAGCTTTTTATCCATTGGATCCTTAAAGGAGCAGCTATCCTCTATAGGAATAGTAGTTCTCTTAGCAAGAGTTGAAATGGCCCCTTCTACTTTAGGCACCATCCGCCATGAATCTTTAATGGAGTCAGCGACAGGAAACATCTTTTTAAAATCAGGAGACGGGGGGAAAAGGTATCCCTGGCTTCTCCCATTCCTGCGAAATAATCTCCGTTGCACAGTCTGGAACAAGAAAGACTTCCACAGAGAAAGTAATATCAAAGTATTTATTAAGTTTACTAGGTTTCTTAGGGTAAACAACGACAGGCGGGTCGGATTCGACCAAAGTAGCTAAAACCTCCTTTAACAGTACATGAAGGTGTTCAAGCTTAAATCTGAAGGATACAACTTCAGTGTCAGATGAAGGTATTATACTGTCCGAATCTGAGATTTCACCCGCAGAGGCTACCGACGTATCCTCCTCATCAGATTTATGAGGGAGGGAAACTTGGGTAGTAGAGACTGCATCAGAAACCTTGCTATTTGAGTCTTTAATTTTCCTTTTGCATTTTTCCTTCAGCATAGGGAAAGCAGCTAAAGCCGCAGTGTCACGAATACCCCATGATTGAGATGCCAAGGGGTTAATTCTCTTTAGCCTGTGAGCTAAAAAACATTTGTTTTTTTCAAGAACTGTGTCCTATGTTTATGATGTTTGTTTTTTGTGATAAAACCAGACCCCATTATAAATTGTTTCAGAGTTCCACTTGAACAAATGTTATCATATAGGCATTGGTGCATTCAGGCAGTAAAAGTGTCAGTTTTAGAGACACAGAGCAGTGCTTCTTCCCAGAAACTGATAAGGTCAATAAAAAGGACATGAGTATAATGTAGATATGTGTTTAAAACATGTTATGACATTAGATGAAGGTAAATATGCTAACTATGTCATATTTGGTATCAAATTGATTCTCACAATGTAAATAAGAGATTGCCTTTGTCTATATGAAAATAGATGTATCTATCAGAAATTATGGTGTGTTCTATAATTTCAGGCAAAGACTTGAGACTTATTGACGGTCGTAAAAGATAAGGTGCTTCTCATCCCCTGCAAAGAGGGTTGGGCAAGCAACCCGATCTCCTCAAAATTGTATAAAGTTTTGTGTTTTAACATGTAAAATTGTAATTCTTACAAGGGAAGCTGTTACAAAAAACGGAGTAAGGACCCATTGCTTCATGCCATCTCCCTGGCACACAGATTCCAAAGACTAGTACAGTATGAGGTTTCTATTTTCTTCTTTTTATTATGAAAAACTGTTTGCTTGTGTGTAATTTTATTTATAACAACTTTTTAATAATGCATTGTGCATAATAATTTTTGGCATAATAAATAATTTATTAAGCTTTGGCCTTTGTCTAATATTTGAACTACGTTACTGAAAGAGACTGGAGTATTAGAACTGTATATTTTAGGTTATTTTCTGCTAAATTGTATTCTGAGAGTGAATGGGTAAATCTGGGGTTTCCTTAAGATTTCCCATATCATATAATCTTAAGTGGTGGCAGTTAAATATTATAGTTTGTATGTTTGTTCCTCTTTAATGCCACCCACACTAAACTAACAGTTAATGTAGCACCTATCAGTGATGTCTATCCTAAGGAACTAAAAAGTTTATATTGGAGTATGCCAAAGCTAAAACAGCCTGTTATGTTCCACAACAGTTAAATAGTGAAATCCCACAAACATGAAATATAAGCATTCAGCATCCGGAGCCTCCGTGAGACATGTCACTCCAACAGGCCCCTCAGCGTAAGCTCGTATAGTCTGTGAAGTACCTCTCCCCAGCACTTACACATACAGGCATCAGTGTGAAAGTAATGGAAATACACACAGGAAGGCAAAAGTCCTCTTAGACAGGTCTTATATGTTAATACCAAATATATGGTTCACTCACTTGATCCAATTGACGTGTCCATGCCGGTCCTTGGAGCCACAGGGTATGTAAGCAGCGTCCTCAGAGCCCGATGACCTGCAACTGCTAACCAAACGACTGGGGGCCCATCTTTCAGCACGCCGTCATGGACTCCTTTTGCATGTCAAATTCCCCTGTAGCACTCTTCTCCTCGATGCCTGCGTACGTGTAGCGTAGATAGGGGGGGGGGGGGGGTGGCTAAAGTGCAACTCACTCCTCAATACTCGTTCCGGTTGCTTGTACCATGATTACAAGTGGGAAAACACCATACTCCTCAGCTACCTTGATATGTCCGTGCTCTAGAAAGGATCCACAACAGCAGTCAGATGAACAAAGAGGCAAGAGCACCGGATAATTAAGCAGTAAAATGTCACTTTATTGGTTCTTTAAAACATGGAGACACCCGGTCATAACAGATACCGGGCTGGTTAGGTTCTGTGGTGTGGGTAATCACGTACCCTCCGGTATCTGTTATGACCGGGTGTCTCCATGTTTAAAAGAAACAATAAAGTGACGTTTTACTGCTTAATATCCAGTGCTCTTGCCTCTTTGTTCATCTGGCATTAAAGAGGAGTTTTGGGCATTTCTAGTACAGACTAAAGTGTGCTGTTAACCCTTGCACCCACTGAACTAAATCACAAGCTTGCCTGGCGTGGCTAGATTGTGACATATTAGTGACAGTAGTAGGGGTTTGATAACCCTTTCTGTGCCAAACAAGTGACTGGTGCAGGGTTGGATAACCCTGGTCATCACAAATTGGTGGGCAGTGGTGTAGATAATTTTTTTTATTAGATTTTAGTGCTCATGGATTTGCTAGTGTGAAAATCCCGGTACTAAAAAGAAATTGTGACTCTCACAATTTCCAAAGGCTAAAATTCAGTGCATTATATAGTCACACATTGCAAACAGTCCCCTTCCCTATTCTGCTTTATTTTTACTATGGAGACATATCAGCAGCGGACCAAGGAAATGCTGGAACTGTTATGCCAGGAGCGAGATATCCCATCTCGTGGAAAGAACAAAGAGGGACTAATAAAACTTCTTACTGAATATGATAACAGCCAGGTCACTGCTTATCACTATTGGTGTATATCTGACCGTCCCTGTCACTCCTGTCACCTGAAGCCGACGCTTTCTGTTAGCCAGGAAACGGGGGAGTGACATACGGCTTTTAACTGGGGTATGGGAATTTATTGTGGAGTACAGAGTATTCTCTGTTTTTTTAATATATAGTTAATAAACTTTAGTTGTATTTGTTTATACTTGTGAGTAGGATAGAGTGCTGATAGCCCCTTTCTCCTCTTTTCCCTGCATACAATGTGTTTATTCAGGGGTAGCACCGGTCCCAATTTACTTTGGCTCCTTTACCTACCTAATTAATTATCGTAGTGCTCTTTGTTTCAACAGCTATGTGCAGTGATTCATTAGGATCTGGGGATCTATTGGACTGTTATTTGCAAACTGTTTTGAAACATATAGGCTCAGCAGATGCAAGTTTGCGAATGGAGCTGATTGCAAAATTTTATGAGAGACAGGCTGCTGTAGCTGAGAGACAGGCTGCTGCAGAAGCTGAAAGACAGGCTGCTGTGGCTGAGAGAGTATCAGCTACAGCTTGTACGGTTGGAGAGAGGGATGGTCTCACCTGTTGTTAGTGAGCCTATAGACTCACCTGTTCCCAGAGTGCATGCAGAGAATTTTCCCACTCTGGAGAATGATGGCGATGTGGATGTATTCCTGCATAGCGTTGAGAAAGTTTGCAGAAAGTTCCAGCTGCCAAGGAAGCAGTGGGCAAAGTATCTTACCCCTGGTCTGAAAGGTCCTGCACTGGAGGCTTTTACTGAACTACCCCCAGAGTTTAATCAGGACTATGATGCCATTAAAGCTGCACTGCAGAGGAGGTATAATCTAACTCCTGAGGTGTACAGGAAGAAATTCCGTTCTCTGCAGAAAGGTACGTCAGAGAGCTATACTGCAGCTGTTGGAAACCTGATGACAGCCTTTAAACAGTGGATAAAAGGGTAAAGATTGCCACTATAGAAGAGCTGGAAGATCTGATGGTGAAGGAGCAATTTATGTAGCTGTGCCCATCAGAAGTCCAAGAATGGGTTTTGGATCGTAAACCCATAACAGCATTGGAAGCTGGTGAGCTGGCCGATTTTTACACAGCCAACAGGTCACCAGGGAATTGGAGAAAATTCTTTGTTAAGGGGGGACCCCCCCTTCACAAAACCTGTTGTGCCTTTGTTTAATGTATCTGCTCCCTCTGGGAAAGGACGGGCAAGTGCTGCACCTGGGAAGGGGATACACGCAGGTGTTTTGCTTGCAACAAAGTGGGCCACATCAGCTCCACTTGCCCAGAGAAGATTAACTTGGTGCAATCAGCTGGAGGGGCTACTCACTCAAAATTACCAGCATCTGTTTTGTTCGTTACTCTTAGGCTTCACCGGACTAATTTCCTTGCAACTTCTCCTGAATTAGTCGACCCTGCTCCGAGAACGGACACTGCTCCGATAGGTAGGAGTTGAAGAATGAGGTCATGTGACCAACAGAGCAACTAGCTGCGCAACACTAAAAAGTGCGCGAGAAAAAACAGCCCGCTTAGCTAAAGCCCAACTCCGGTCTTTGTACAGCTGAACAGAGCTAACATACACAGGGCGGATAATTAAATTTTCTGATAAAATATCCCAAGCCTGCTACAGTGACAGAACACACAGTGAACATACATACAACGTTCTTCATAAAATAAGGAGCCATATTAAAAGAGGTTAACTCCTTCATACCATAAGAAGGATTAACCCCTTAGTCTCAGTACCACATGCTTAATAGTGCCTGCATTCTGACATAAATCAATGATACTAAGGATCTATTTGTCCCCAAAATGCTGCAGGCAATTCTGAAAGTGCTAGTCTCCCACCTAGAAGACAGAAAATCACTTACCTGCAATCTAGCCATCCGGCAGTCAAACGGCTCACACAGTGTGAAAAGACGGCACTCCTTCCTGAGACCTGTGGAAAAAGAAATAACAGAGTAATCCTACTCTGGCTTTCTGTACTAGGGCAGCAACATGTTAGGAAAATGCAGCAAGGCCCACCTTACAAGTTCCTAACTGCTTTAAAGCCACCACTACTCTACTGATGAGATTGATGTGGACTACAGCTATACCCAAAATCTTGCTTGTAGCGAAAGAAATCCAATTTTCTCAGACACCAAAACTTCATCTCCTCCATTAACAGAGGAAAAGAGAATGACTGGGGATTGTGGGCAGGGGAGTGACACTTAACAGCTTTGCTGTAATGCTCTTTGCCTCCTACTGCTGGCCAGGAGTGATATTACCAACAGTAATTGATGACATTGTGGACTCTCCATATCTTAGGAAAGAAAATATTTTTGATAATTTTAATATTCAATAACATGTTTAACTGTTTTACTGTAAATATTTTACATTCCAATGTTCTTCACATAGAATACATACAGGGCTCAAAATTTTAACTAACCCACTAGCCATTGGCGAGTGGAAATTTAATAGTGGCCCGTGAAAGTTACTGAGTGAATGTTGGGCTGCCTGCTACAAATATTATCCATGAAAGGGCAAGAATATGGTTTTCCTCTAGTGATATAGGGACCCCATTAGTGCTTAGACTGAGAGGGTAAACGGGGGCAGAGAAAGATGGAAAGGAAAAGTGAAAGTGGAGAAAAAGATAGTGTTAAGAAAGAGTGGAGAAAAAAAACAAGAGTAAAGAGATCTGAAAGAGGTGAAAGAACGTGTGTAAAGAGAAGATATGGCCTGAGAGAGAAGTGAGAGGATAAAATGAGAGATTGAAGAGAGGAGGGAATGGATAAAGATAGTTGAGAGATGATAATAAAAAAATCACCAGGTCTGCTATGACCTCACATTAGTGTTAGCACTATCTGCATTCTCTCAGTTCAACAACATCATTTTTCAATCCAGTTGTCTTCCTCAACACCTTAATTGATGTTGATAACTGCATTATTTTTGTCAATTTATTACTGTATGTAGCATTATTTAATTTATGGTATAAAATAAAAAAAATATAAAAAAATAGCTGCACAATAAGGTGTTTCACAATGGCTAAATATATGCAATAAGGGGTGGAGTAGTGTGTGTGGTGTAGGCCGGTAGTGGGTGGAATCAGAAGTGGCAAGTTACATTTAGGGCCGGCTAGTAGCTTAGGACTTGAAATTTTGAGCCATATATATATATATATATATATATATATATATATATATATATATGAGTTAAAAACTCTCCCTGCATCTCCGGACTCTAACCTTAATACATACTCTCACTGAGAGGCTGACAAGACTACTTAAAACCCCAGTCCCAATTCGAAAAGTACTACCCTCCATAAGAGACTTAACTTGATCTTCTGACACTTCTCTACCAACCTCCTGTGATGAAAGGCAAAGAATGACTGGGGTGGTGAGGGAAGTGGGGGAGGTATTTGAAGCCTTTGGATGGGGTGTCTTTGCCTCCTCCTGGTGGCCAGGTTCTGAATTTCCAAAAGTAATAAATGCGGCTGTGGACTCTCCCTGTTTAAGAAAACCTCTCATGCATGGCTAGGGAACTCCTTGTTCCCCCTTGATGATATGTACACCACTGTCATCACATTGTCTGATTGGAAGCAAATAAATGGAACTGAGTGTAGGAGTGGCCATGCTTGTAAAGCATTGAAGATCACTCTGAGCTCTAAAATATTGATGGATAATGAAGTTTCTTGCGAAGACCAAACCCCTTGGGCCCTCCGCTGGCCCAATATTGCGCCCCATCCCAAAAGACTGGCGTCCATGGTGGTTATCTCCCATGTTGGATGTTGAAAACCTATAGAAACTGGATGAGTGGATATCCATAACCTCAGAGACTGTCTAGGGAATTAATCTAAATTCATCAGTTGTGACAGAACTAAATGGTCTCCATTCCACTGCCATGTAGAGGTTTCAGATGTAACCTTGCAAACATGATGGAGTCAGACGCGGCCACCATGAGGCCCACTACTTCCATGCACTGAGCCATAGAAAGAGAGGGATTCCTCTGGAGGTCTCAACAAGCTGACTATAGATTCAGTTTTGCAATCCATTAAAAAGACCTTCATAATCTCTGGAGTCTATGAATACTCCTAAGAAACACACACTCATTTGAGGTGTGGGAGAACTCTTGGAAACGATTATCCAACCATGTCTGAAATTAATCAAAGTAACTTCTCTGCGTGAGAGATTGGTAAAAGATAAAGATAGTGCCTGAACCAAGATATTGTCCAGGTAAGGAGCCACTGCTATTCCCTGGAGCCCAATTGCTAGAAGAGTTCCCAACACCTTGGTAAAGATTCTGGGCTCTGTGGCTAGCCCGAAGGGCAGAGCCGTGAATTTGTAATGCTTGTTTAGAAAAGCAAATCTTAGGTATTGATGGTGGTCTTAATGAATAGGAATGTGAAGATATGCATCCTTCAGATCTATTATAGATATAAACTGCCCTTGAAGTACCAAGGGAAGAACTTATATGATTGTTTCCATCTTGAAAGACGGTACCCCTAGAAATGTGTTCAATGTCTTTATATCCAATAACAGGTGATATGTGCCCTCCTTTTTTGGAACTATGAAAAGATATGAAAAAAACAAAACAAAACAAAAACCTTTCCTTGAACCTTTAGCGGAACTGGAGTGATAACCCAATGTTTTGCAGATTCTTTACACACTGAAAGAGCTAATTTCTTTTCTGGTCTTTTTGAGATGTGAGATAGAATAAACCTTCCCTTTGGAGATCTGGACCTGAAGCCTATTCAGTACCCCTGGGACACAATCTCTATCACCCAGGGGTCCTTAACGGACTGAATCCAAGCCTCTAGAAATAGGCTTAGTCTGACCCCTACCAGTTGTCTGGATCGGGGGCCGAACCTTCATGCAAGCATAGAATCAGAGGAAGATTTTTTTCTGTTTAGATTTGCTCCAGACTGGGTTAGGTTTCCAGGTAGTCTTATGTGCTTCTGTTTTCTTAGTTGATGTGGATTTCTAAATCTTTTTCTGCCGAAAGGGACGAAAAAGTCCACTTGGTTTCCTCTTGGGTCTGGACTTCTTATCCTGAGGTAAGAAGGCACCGTTGCCCCCTGTAACAGTGGAAATAATACAGTGGAGTCCAAACCTGGACCAAATACATTTTTGCCTTTAAATGACAAAGTCAACCATCTAGACTTGGAAACCATGTCCCCTGACCATGCCTTAAGCCAAAGAGCTCTCCTTGATAAAACAGTCAAGGCAGTATTCTTAGCATTAATGAGAACTATCTGTATGATTGCATCACCGATAAGTTCGCCATATTTAAGGCCTGAATCTTGCTTTTTATCTCCTCCAAAGAAGATTCCTTAGAAACTAAATAAGATAAAGAATCAAACCAAAAAGCTGCTGCTCCAGCAACTGTTGCAATACTCGATGCAGAAATGCCTTCCTAAGGTAACCTTCAAGTTTCCTGTCCATAGGATCTTTAAAGGATGTACTGCCCTCTAAAGGAATAGTAATCATCTTAGCTAATGTAGATTTTGCACCATGTACCTTTGGTATGGTGGCCCATAGACCTAAATTAGTCTCAGCAACAGGAAAACGTTTCTTAAACGTTGCTGCTGGTGTAAACAGTACTCCCAGTTTGTCTTATTCCATAGAAATAATTTCAGTAATCAGTGAAGGAACAGGAAATGTCTCAGGAGTTTGAGACCTTGGTCTGAATATAAGATCAAACTTCTGTACAGGTTTTTCTTTTCCTGGCTTTGAATCCTGGATTCCTAAAGTCTTCAGGACCTCTTTAAAAAAAAAAAAAAAAGCAAAATGTCCAATTTTCAATTGAAAGGTCATTTCCTCTAGTTCTTTATCTGACTCTGAGGAAGAACCTTAAGCAGACAAGTCCCCCTCTGATGCAGTAAGTAACGTCTCCAAATCAGAACCTGGAGACTAACTAGCTGATCTAGCGCCAGAAGAAGTGTTACTCTTTGATTCAGGAGTGCAATATTTAGTTTTGTGCTTACACTTACTTGGAGGTGGTAAAGACTTAATGGCTTCAGAAACTGCAGTTTGCAAAGAAGCTTCAAACCCCTCTGGAAAAAAACAGATGCCTCCCTATTAGTTGCTACAGACAGATACCTTACTAATAGAACTTGGGGGACTGGGGGCTGGAGAATGAGACTGTAGAACAAACTAAAACCTCCTTGCATATTAAGCCTTAGTAGGAATCACTATATCCATAATCACCTTCTTTAACACAGAGGTATCCTCAAAACTCCCAGCCTGTTCCATAGTTACTCAATATAGCAAGGTATCTAATGTATAATAAAAAAGTCCCCTATATATCACTAAATATATAATAACTACACTGTAGATTTATAATGGTTCCAAAAATTATCAAGGGGTGGGACAATTTTTCTGGCAGTTCCTATTTAGCCGATACTGCTGCCTGAAGGACTTTCCTCACAAAAGCTGTGTGTGAAAAAGCTAAATTTCAAAGCGATAAAATCTGAAAAAAGAAGATCATGTTGCAGCTTTGCAAATCCACTCCACAGATGCATATTTTTTAAAAACCTACGATGTGGCACCTGCTGTTGTAGAAAGAGCTGTAATACGCTTAGGAGGCAACTTTTCCGCCTTTAAGTAAGCCTTGTGAATCACTTCTTTGCACCAAGAGGCCAACGCTACCTTAGTAGCTTTCTGCCCCTTAAGAATCCCAGAGTTGTGAAAAACACAAACTAAAAGTTTGTCTAAAATCTTTAGTAGCTTGGAGATAGAATTTCAAAGCAATGACTACATTAACCCCTTAAGGACCAAGAACATACATGGTACGTCCTACAAAAACTGTCACTTAATGACCAAGGACATAACCTGTACGTCCTCAGGGTTTTCAAACGCTGGAAGCAATCATGTCCAGTCGCTTTTTGGGTATTGCAGTGATGCCTCGATATTGAGGCATCCTGCAGTACCCTTTTTTAAGCATCCGATGCAGAGAGAGCCACTTTGTGGCCCTCTCTGCATAGGCCAGCGATGGTGCCGATCATTGGTGGGTGGGAGCCATTGCAGGGAGGCGGGTGGGTGCCCATCGCTGGAGAACTTCCGGCCAGTGGGGGGGGGGGGTGGGGGAGATCTCATTTGCAGGTGCTTGCACGCGATCAATAAACTAGAAGTGGTGGCAGAGGGAGGGGGGAATGTTGTCACTAAACAAGAAGTGGTGGGAGAGGAGGGTGGGAGAGGGATCTGGGAGGGGCTAGGGGCAGCTACACTACAGAAAAAGTGGGATTTATTTATAAAAAAAAAGGCAAATTTTATTGCAAAGAGGGTACTGGCAGACAGCTGACAGTACCCAAAATGGTGGCAAATAGTTAGAGGGGGTAGAGTTAGAGAGCTGTTTGGGGGGGGGGGGGGGGGGTCAGGAACGGATCAGGCAATGGGATGTGTCAGGTGGGGGGGCTGATCTCTACACTAAAGCTAAAATTAACCCTTCATAAAAACAATCCAGTATTACACGCTACGCGTTTTTCAGTGTTAACCATGCCGTTTCCTCAGGCTGATAATACTGATAGCTAACAAGAGTCTCCTATAAACCTACATCTGACCAATTAAAAAACTCGGTACCTCCCTCTAATACAGGTGATAAATAATTGGCTCTAATAATTAAGTCTCCTGGTATAACGAAACTATACGTATATGGATACGTATATGGATTCTAAGAACACAATGCCGAGAAACGCATAGCGTGAAAAACAATACCCAAGCTAAAGAGGACACTGTATGCAAGAACAGGAGGGTACATAGGCGGCCCATTCTGAGGGCACCAGGCCTGAAAAACCACAACCCAACCAAACCCCGCTTTGTCAGAGCCGGCAGAAAAAACTAGAAAGGAAAAAAGGCCCCAAGGACAGTGACCTGCAGATAGTCCGAATGCCTAACTAGAGACCATAAGCAGACTTACTGAGCCAACACTCCTCCAGGAGACACTGTCGTCCAGCAGTCGGACCCCACACAATACTTTACTAGCACAAGTACCAAAATCCCCAAAAGGAAGAGGTTAAGGGGGAGCCCAAGGGATACCCAAAAGGTACAGCAAGATACATAAAGGGAAAACCCCCTTCAAAGAAGGCCAAGTCCACAAAGACTAGAACCATATAAGTGGAAGGTCCCTAGGACCTCTTGTACCCCAGAAGGAAATGCAGAGCATTTCCAACACCGGGGAGGGACCCCTAACCGGAGCCCAAAAAGACCTCACTGTCGAATGTCCCGAAAAGGAACAACCAACTCCCGAAGGGAATCCAAGTCCCCAGAAGGTGACCCAATCCACAAGGAGAAGCGGACAAAGTTCCAAAAAGGTCTCATGAAGAAGAGAACCCTAAAGGCACAAGTCCAAAAGAACAATTCCCAGGGCCTCCTAAAGGCAAAACTGCCCTGCTGGCGGAAAAGAAGGCGCTAGATTCGAGTTTCCGAGGGAATCGGAAGAAACAGACAGTGACACAGCAGAATTCACTGACCCAGTTACCAGAGCGATGACTATTTAAGGACTGAAACAATCCCGTAAGCCGCACGGACCTGCAAGTCCTCTGTAGAATGCTTAGCTGAAACTTGAAAAGTAAATAACAAGAAACCTGACCAACCAAGTAGAATAGGCGCCACGTGTCTGAATAAGCCGCGAGACAGAGGATCTGAACCCAAACAGGACCAGCCTGCAACCAGGGTCATAACTGTCAAGATGGCTAAATTAGTCCTTAGAGAGAGAGGGAGAAAAAACAGACAAACATGGGACTAACGTGTCCCTAACAACTTCAGTAGAAGCAACAGCGAGTATTGATCCCAGAAAAAGTTACCGTAGGAAACAGAACATGAAAAAGAGAAAATAAATTCATCCTTACCGGATAAAATAAAAAGAAGGCAACCCTAAGGTTAACGCCCAAGAAGAACAGAAAAATCTGCACGACCAGCCTAACGAAAACCCTGTTCCTCCAACAAAACTGGGAAGGATCTCGAATAACAAGACTTAAAGGAGATTACATCATCCCCCATGTCTAACGAGGTGAGCCATTCGAATTAGAAGACTGAGGAGTCCCATAGCTGAGAAGGATAGGGTCCCCAAAGAGCTAAAAAACGTGTCTGAGTAGAACACGAAGGCAAGCCAGCCTGTAATGAAAAGCACAACACTCAGGAACAGAATCACCCGCAGGGAACTGCTCTCCCATGGCCAAGAGATCCGGGGTGATCGGGCACAAGCACAGTTGCAAAGAAACATCTGGACTTTGTAGACGAGAAAGCTCCAAAAGTATGTAAAACTGAAAACGTGCCACAACCTCCGGGGGAAACATAACCTGGGTTATCCGCATGTGTAGTAGTAGTAGGGACCGGTAGAGAACTCACCTCCTGGAGGACAGGGCCCCCTGAAGCACATGGCTCAGTAGTCCCTTGAATCCCCGAGTCCGAGGAACAAGGCACTCTAGGATGGCCTAAAGAACATAACTGAGTGACCGGAGTGAATGGGGCCAATTCGCATTCTTCACAGGATAAAGAATCTGAATCAGAAAGTTGAACAATCTCAACATCAGCATCCTCTATAATTGAATATATAAAAACAATTTTTTTTATACAATGGCTGGGGCATTTACCACCTCCTATGAACCAGACTCCAGTGGACTAGATTTCTCCGTCGCCACACAGTCAGAAATAGGAAACCGGAAAGTAAACATGCCCGGTCACAAGGTGAACCGTACAGTCCAAATAAAGCGCGCCCAACCACAAGGTTGCGTCACTTCGAAAGGCTGTTATGTTCCAAAAGGCCACAAGCCAAGTTAACATTACACATAAGCAGATTGAATCACATAATAAACATGATTAAAAAAAACCCTGTTCCATAATCCCCCTCAGGAGATATTAACCCTTGATTCCAAGATACAAAAGGAGTCCCACTGAGACCCTGTATTTTTCATGTCAGTTCATGAAGAAGTAAAATGAAACGATCTTACCGGAATCTACGCCGTGGAACAGGAACACGGCCCTTCAAGTGTGACGTATAGTAGCATTGCCTCCGCCATGGACTTGAAAGAAGAAAGCAGGCAACAAAGCGAAGGTCCACAACGCTGATTGCTTGTGGAGTTAAAATGAGTTGGGATGGGTTTGCAGAAAGACTCTTCCTGCATCTCCAGACTCACTGAGAGACTGACAGGATTACTTAAAACTCCCGTCCCATGTCGAAGAGTACTGCCCTCCATAATGGACGAAAAACTTCTGACACTTCTCTGCCAACCTCCTGGGACGAAAGGCAAAGAATGACTGGGGGATGAGGGAAGTGGGAGGAGTATTTAAGCCTTTGGCTGGGGTGTCTTTTCCTCCTCCTGGTGGCCAGGTTCTTATTTCCCAAAAGTCATGAATGCAGCTGTGGACACTTTCCATTTATGAATAAAATATATACATGTAAAGGGTTATTCAGGGATTCCTGACAGATATCAGTGTTAATATGTAACTTATGCAAATTTTGAAGAAAAAAAATGCTTTGGCTACTTGTACTTATTGCCCTATAACTTGCAAAAAAGCAAGGAACATTTAAACTCAGGCCAAAATTTAGAAACTATTTAGCATGGGTGTTTTTTGGTGGTTGTAGATGTGTAACAGATTTTGGGGGTGAAAGTTAGAAAAAGTGTGTTTTTTTCAATTTTTTCATCATATTTTATTTTTTATAGTAAATTATAAGATATGATGAAAATAATCGTATCTTTAGAAAGTCCATTTAATGGCGAGAAAAAACAGTATATAATATGTGTGGGTACAGTAAATAAATAAGAGAAAAGTGATCAAAATGGACCTAAAGGGGGCGCATATACTAATGAATGAATATACAATTTGTAATATATGTAAAGGGTACTTAGATAGCAGTCCCAATAGCTGTGTAATACACTCCTCCAAAGGAAGAAAGTCTCTTTCCAAACTTGGTGATCAAGTAATGGCTGCCACCTCCTCACAGAATGATCCGGATAGGCTGTAGAATGAAAGAAAGAACAGAGGGGCGCCTCATGTGTAGAATCACCAAACAAATATATAGGCACAGTAGTCTAGATGAGTCAAATGGATACTCGCATATCTTTGGAGCACCACAACTCTGGTTGATCTGCACATGTGGTGCCTTTCTGCTTTACTTTCCATCTTCAGCATACAGGAATCCTCTGGGGTGGGTGAGATGATGCGCCCTTAAGTACATCAGCTTGTATCTACTAGCACATCAGGTGCTCCAAAGATATGTGAGTATCCATTTGGCTCATCTAGACTACTGTGCCTATATATTTGTTTGGTGATTCTACACATGAGGCGCCCCTCTGTACTTTATTTCATTCTAAGAGGAAAGTTACAGCTAAACACAAACACAGCAGAAATGTAAAAAAAGGAAACTTATGCTTATCTGATAAATTTAAGTCTTTTACGATATGACAAGTCCACGGATTTCATCCTTACTTATGGGATATCGCCTCCTGGTCAGCAGGAGGAGGCAAAGAGCTCCACAGCAGAGCTGCATAAATAGCTCCTCCCTTCCCCCTCAACCCAGTCATTCGACCGAAGTTAGGAAGAGAAAGGAAAAGCCAAGGAGCAGAGGTGACTGAAGATTAACAAAAATAAAAACCTGTCTTTATAAAAAACGACAGGGTGGGCCGTGGACTCGTCATATCGTAAAAGAAATAAATTTATCAGGTAAGCATAAATTTCCTTTTCTTTTACAAGAGATGACGAGTCCATGGATTTCATCCTTACTTATGGGATACAATACCAAAGCTATAGGACACGGATGAATGGGAGGGACAAGACAGGAACCTAAACGGAAGGCACCACTGCTTGAAGAACCTTTCTCCCAAAAACAGCTTCAGACGCGGCAAAAGTATCAATTTTGTAAAATTTGGAAAAAGTGTGAAGTGGCGACCAAGTTGCAGTCTTGCAAAACTGTTCAACAGAAGCATCATTTTTAAATGCCCAAGAGGAAGCCACTGCTCTAGTAGAATGGGCCGTAATTCGTCCAGCAGTCTCATTTGCAACACGGATGATACTCTTCAGCCAAAAAGAAAGAGAGGTAGCCGTAGCTTTCTGACCCAACCAAAAATAAAACTTTCCAAGATAATAACTTAATATCTATGGAATGCATGGGTTCAAATGGAACCCCTTGAAGAACATTAAGAACTAAATTCAAACTCCAAGGAGGAGCAATTGGTCTAAACACAGGCCGGATTCTAGTCAGGGCCTGACAAAAAGATTGAACATCTGGAACATCTGCCAGATGCTTGTGTAGCAAAATAGACAAAGCAGAAATCTGTCCATTTAAGGAACTTGGTGACAACCCTTTCTCCAATCCTTCTTGGAGAAAAGATGAAATCCTGGGAATCCTAACCCTACTCCATGAGTAGCCCTTGGATTCGCACCAATAAAGATATTTACGCCATATCTTATGGTAAATTTTTCTAGTAACAGGCTTGCGTGCCTGAATCAAGGTATCAATGACCGCATCAGAGAACCCCCGCTTAGATAAAATCAAGCATTCAATCTCCAAGCAGTCAGCTGCAGAGAAATTGGATTCGGATGATGGAAGGGTCCCTGAATGAGAAGGTCCTGCCTCAATGGAAGCTTCCACGGCGGCAGAGAGGACATGTCCACAGATCGGCATACCAAATCCTGCAAGGCCACGCAGGAGCTATTAGAATTACCAAAGCCCTCTCCTGTTTGATCCGTGCAATAACCCGGGGAAGGAGAGCAAATGGTGGAAACACAAAAGGCTATGTTAAACGACCAAGGCACTGCCAAGGCATCAGTTCGGCCTGAGGATCCCTGGACCTGGATCCGTATCTTGGGAGCTTGGCATTCTGATGAGACGCCATCAGATCCAATTCCGGGTCTGCCCCACCTGAGAATCAGGGTGGCAAAGACCTCCGGATGGAGTTCCCATTCCCCCGGATGAAACGTCTGTCTGCTCAAAAAATCCGCCTCCCAGTTGTCCACTCCTGGGATGTAGATTGCTGAAGATAACAAGAGTGAGCCTCTGCCCACCGAATTATCTTGGATACTTCTTTCATCGCTAAGGAACTCCTTGTTCCTCCCTGATGATTGATGTTAGCCACAGTCGTGATGTTGTCCAACTGAAATCGGATGAATTTGGCCGAAGCCAACCTGAAGCGCATTGAATATTGCTCTCAATTCCAGAATATTGATTGGAAGTAGAGACTCTGACCGAGTCCACACACCCTAAGCCTTCAGGGAATTCCAGACTGCACCTCCTGATCCAGATCTATCTGCGGAGACAAATTTGCATAATCTCCATTCCACTGTCTGAGCATGCTCAGTTGTAGAGGTCTGAGATGAAAACGAGCAAACGGAATGATGTCCATTGCTGCCACCATCAATCCAATTACCTCCATGCACTGAGCCACTGATGGCCGAGGATTGGACTGAAGGGCTCGGCAAGTATTCAGAATCTTTAACTTTCTGACTTCCGTCAAGAAGATTTTCATGGATATAGAGTTTATTAGAGTTCCCAGGAAAGGAACCCTTGTCTGTGGAATTAGTGAACTCTTTTCTAGATTCACCTTCCACCCGTGAGTCCTTAGAAAGGACAGAACCATGTCGGTATGAGACTTTGTCAGTTGATAAGACGACGCCTGGATCAGCCACACGGTCTGAGAACCGCCAGCAGAGACCCTAGAACCTTTGTGAAGATCCTGGGTGCCGTGGCCAGCCTAAAGGAAGAGCCACAAACTGAAAATGTTTGTCCAGGAAGGCAAACCTTAGAAACTGGTGTTGATCTTTGTGGATAGGAATATGAAGATATGCATCCTTTAAGTCCACGGTAGTCATATATTGATCCTCCTGGATCAATGGAAGAATTGTCCGAAAAGTCTCCATCTTGAAGGATGGAACTCTGAGAAACTTGTTTAGACTCTTGAGATCTAAAATAGGTTGGAACGTTCCCTCTTTTTTGGGAACCACGAAAAGGTTTGAGTAAAACACCCGCTCCTGTTGCTGTTTTGGAATGGGACAAATTACTCCCATAGTGGAGAGGTCTTTTACACAACGTAAGAACGCTTCTCTTTTTATCTGGTCTACAGACAATCGTGAAAGAAGAAACCTTCCCCTTGGGAAGGAATTTTTGAACTCCAACTGATACCCTTGAGACACGATTTCTAGTGTCCAGGGATCCTGAACATCTCTCATCCAGGCTTGGACAAAGAGAGAAAGTCTGTCCCCTACTAGATCCGGTCCCGGATCGGGGGCCGTACCTTCATGCTGTCTTGGTAGCAGCGGAAGGCTTCTTGGGTTGTTTAGCCTTATTCCAACCCTGGTTAGGTTTCCAGGTGGCTTTAGCTTGAGAATAATACCCTTCCTGTTTAACGGAAGAGGAACAGGGGATTCCCTTGAAGTTTCGAAAGGAACGAAAATTACTATGTCGTCCCCTTTGCTTAGCTGATTTGTCCTAAGGGAGGAGATGACCCTTACCTCCCGTAATGTCAGAAATGATCTCCTTCAAGTCAGGCCCGAACAGGGTCTTACCCTTGAAAGGAATCGCCAAGAGCTTTGATTTAGAGGACACATCCGCAGACCAAGATTTTAACCATAATGCTCTGTGCGCTAAAATGGAAAATCCTGAATTCTTAGCTGCCAATTTGGCGATTTGAAAGGCGGCATCCGTAATAAAGGAATTAGCCAGCTTAAGGGCCTTAATTCTATCCATTATTTCTTCTAAAGGAGTCTCAATCTTAAGGGACTCTTCTAGAGCGTCAAACCAAAAGGCAGCCGCAGTTGTGACTGTTACAATGCAGGCCGTTGGTTGAAACAGAAACCCTTGATGAATATATAGATTTTTTAGAAGACCCTCCAATTTTTTATCTATAGGGTCCTTGAAAGCACAACTGTCTTCAATAGGGATAGTCGTATTGACAAATTAATACACTGGAATACTTTGAAAAAACTGCTCAGTCACCTCGCCGCAGCACTGCGCACCTAGTTCGCTTATCAATATACTCTCACAAGCGGACTTAGGAGCCAAGAAGAGATGCTGTCCACCGGAACCCAAATAGTAACTGCGCTGCAAAGCGCGCAAAACACTAAGACCCGCCCTTCGTGGGCGGAAACAAACAGTGCCCACAGGAAAAAAAAACGCCATGTACCGGAGCTTTTAGTAGAAAAATATTCCGGAACTGTCCCCAGCGTCAGCCACTATAATAAAGTATATGCCCTTTATAAAGTATACCCACACAATGTTTCCCAGCGCTTCTAGGCTAAAAGGTACAATGCCAGAGTGTCTGGATACATTAATAAACATGTCGGTTCTCACTATATACCCCAGCGCTTCTAGGCTATAAAGATGCCAGAATGTCTGGATATTACCCCTCTGTTAAAGGGAAGTGCTCAGGTTGCTAACCCTCCTCCCTTCCCAATATAACAGATTAAGTACAGTTATTCTGAGATATGCTGCCGCCCCAGAATAAAAAACTGCACTTACCTCCATGCTGAGGAACAGCATGACAGTTTCACAGTGCCAAGAGGTCCACTCTTCCTCCTGAGGTCCTGTGAAAAACAGAAGGGTCTTAGTTACCATGTCTAAGACCATACCCAGAAAGGCAGCACAATCAAGGGAGGCGCAGTGGATACAAAAATCCACCAGTTCCCTTAACTTAAAAAGCTATCCAGAAGCTGCTCTGTAATAAAATAGTACACTTTGGCACCATTTAAAAATAAAAAACTCTTGATTGAAGAAACTAAACTAACACCTCACTTTACCTCTTCCTATCACTAACACAGGCAAAGAGAATGACTGGGTTGGGGGGGGGGGGGTGAGCTATTTATGCTGCTCTGATGACCAGGAGGCAATATCCTATAAGTAAGGATGAAATCCGTGGACTCGTCATATCTTGTAAAAGAAAAGACCATGGTATCTAACGGTAAGAAAATTGAAAAATGGTCTGGTCACTAAGAGGTTAAGATTATTTAATAGCCGTTAATTAGAGTTAGCAGAATCTGAATACAATGAAGGAAAAACAATTTCCAGATTGGTATTTTATGTACAAACTACCTTAGGAAGAAAATCATATTTAGTACAAAATTACAGCCTTCTTTTTGTGAAAAATTAGAAATGGAGAATAACAAGACATTGATGACAACTAAGAAAATCTCCTTGCTGAAGAGATTGCTAATAGTAAGAGCACTTTCCAAGATAATAGTCAATATCAATGGAATGCATTGATTAAAAAGAAGAACCTTATAATACAGAGAGAACTAGATTCAAAAGTCTGAACCTCAAGACGTTTAGCAACTTCTTATGAAAATTTTTTACCTTTTAGAAAATTAGCAAACAAACCCTTGTCAAGGCCATCCTGTGAAAACTAAAGGATTGTAGGAATCCTAAAGGAATACCAAGAAAACCCTCTGAAAGAACACCACTCAAAATATGCCTTCCAAATATTGTGATAATTTTTAACTTATATTCAATAAAGAACATTGAACAAAAAGGATACTAAAAAAGCACTCATAAGGACTCTAGAATAAATTTATTTTGAGGAACTAAAGATCACACAAGTTAAAAATATATCTTTATTAGAACGTATTTTAAAAAATGGGTGTAATTAAAACTAAAATGTCAGCAATATTGTGATAAATCATTTGTGTCACAGCCTTTCTGACCTACATGAAAGTTTTAATGACCGAGTCTGGGAAACCTCTATGGGCTCGATTTATCAAGCCCCTACAGCTGCAAGTTCTCACAAGAACTTGCTCGCCGTGATTTATCAAGCAGCGGTCACCAGACCGCTGCTTCCCTAAGCTCTTCACACCTCTAAGGTGGCGAAATTCAATCTCCTCGGTCGAGTCTGACCGAGGAGATTGACAGCTCCTGCCCACGCGTGATTGGCTGTGCGCGGGCAGGGGGCGGGATTGCACGCGAGCGCAAAATTGCGCTCGTGTGCAATGGCGAATACCTGCGGGCCTCAGCGTTAATAAATCTAGCCCTATGTGTCAAAACTAGGTGTTCACACTTCATGCCATTAAATTAAGAGATTTGAGATCCTGATAGAAAACAGGGCCTTGAGACAATAGGTCTTGTCTCAGAGGAAGAAGCCATGGAGAGCAAGAGGACATCTGCACAATATCCACATACCAAGTCCTGTGGGCCAGGCTCGAGCAATTAATATTACTGACGCTGACTCCTGTTTGACCTGAGTAATGACTCTTGGAAGAAGAAAAAACAAAGGAAACAGTTATTCTAGATGAAACTCCCATGGACATACCAAGGCGTCTATTATGTGAGCCTTTGGCTTTTTTGATCTTGCACAATAGCTTGGAAGCGTGCAATTTAAATGAGAGGGCATCAGATCTAAGCCCCATTTGATCACTGAGCAATCGAAAATGTCCTAATGGAGAGACTGATGCTGAGATGATTCACCTCCAAGTTGTGTACACCTGGTATGTGAATTGCCATGATTCCTCTCTACCTATGACAGAGTTTTAGACACTTCCTGCAGGCCAGTGGACTGCGGATACCCCCCTTGATGATTTATGTGTGCCATGGCCGAGATGTTGTCCATCTGGAAATGTATAAACATTTCCTCCTTCAATATCTGCCAGGACTGAATATCACTCAAAGTTTCAGAATGTTGATTGGTAACCCTTATCTGTAGGGGATACCAAACTACTTGCATTCTTCAAGAAACCGATACTGCCCTCCAGCCTGAGAGACAGTCAGCACAATAGGCCAAGACTGATGAGGGAAGGATGTCCCAAGGGTCAAAGACAGACTTTGTGTCCTCAAGAAAAAGATTGTCTGACAGAAATCCAAAGAAATCTGTTGTTCCAAATCTAGATAATACTTTGACCACTAAGGTAGAATAGCCAGTTAAATGGGTCTCAAGTGAAGAGGAGCAAAAGGAACTGCGTCTGAAGGAGCTGCCATAAAAACCCTTGCCTCCATGGCCTGAGCTACCGATGGAATGTAGCTCTTTGTAAGGAGAGACACGCCCTCTAAAATCTTTACATTGCGAAGTTCCATGAGGAACTAGATGCAGAAGGATTGAGTCTATTATGACTCCTGTAAATGCTACCCTTATGTCAGGAACATTAATACTCTTGAAAGAAGACAGAAGCTTGTGAGTATGTGCAATAGCTAGTGGCAGGAAATAAGCTTGCACTACTATGTCATCCAGATACGGAGCAACTGAAATGTCCTGAATTCTGATCACCAGCAAAGTGGCAAACTGTCAGTGTTTTGCAGATATAAAAATCTCAGGAACTGAGTAGGGATGTGCAGATATGAATATTTGAGGTCTATAATAGCCATATACTGACCCTTTAGATTAAGGGTAAAAGCAGTGAAGAATGTTCCCATTATACAAGTAGGAAACCTGACCAATATAGGTAATATTTAGGGATGTTAAATCCAGGACATGACTGTAAATCAATTTTGATAATGTACAGATTGGGGTAAAAACTCTTAATCCTAAGGTTATACAGGTCAGGTACTGGAATTAATATTCTGCTATCCTCCAAATTCTTTTAAAAATGTTGCTGCCTCTGAAGGATATTTGGCAATATGAGATAGGAACGCTGGTCAATAAGGGGGACTCTGCTTCAAAGACAACAAAACTCTATATCTCTTGAAGGACAAAGAGAATCATTCTGGATATCTGAACTTTTTTTCCTGATGGATCCTAAAATGTATAAACTTAAAATAAGTTTATAGAAAGTTTATTAAATCTGTATATGACATAAGCATCAGATGTAGTATACATGTACATACTCAAGCATATGCACATATTTAGTCTGTCATCTGGCCTTACTGACTAAAGAAGCAGCACATATAGTCCAACAGGTACACAGCAGATACTTGTAAATCCATGTCCAGATTTGGCAGAGACCGCGTATACTTACAAAATAAATACACAATGTACATTGTTAATGAAAATATTCATGATTAATGTTCAGTGTCTGCATGATAAACGTATGTGCAAGCATACAAATCACTCATATAATGGTATAAAATAAATACCAATAGATCTTATCTCTAAAGAATATCTACTGATAGTGAAAATATTCATGATCAATGTTTAGTATCTGCATAATAGAACCTTTGTGCATATATATATATATATATATATATATATATATATATATAAATTAGACAGATTTAATTTCTAAATTATCTCCACAGATAAATCCTGCACAACTACATTTGGAATTAAACATGAAGAGTATAATGCATGAAAGGTATATACCTAGAGGGGCATATACCACAGAATTGTGTGCACTAATAGCATAGGACATATAATGTCTTGCATATCTATACAGACAGAAAGTTCTGCCTATGTAAAATCATTATGTGTGCCACTGAACATGCAATGAACATAAACAGCTTCTAGCAATTTGCATACAAATAAATGTGTCTTTTACTTTCACCACCAACAAGAATCGTTTATTAGCTTTATCATAATAGTGTACATAACCTACTTGAGGTACATTCCATTCCATTTTACTCAGCTTTTGTATCAGTTAACATTGAGAAAGGCCGGGTAACGGCCGAAACACGTCAGTTATAAATATTTAACCGTGTTTGTCACTCCTGTCACCTGAAGCCGATGCTTCCTGATATAGGCCAGGAAACAGGGGGGTGACTCACAGTATTTTACGGGGAAGGGGTATAGTGTGTGGAGGACAGAGTCCTCTCTGATTTTAATAATTCACCATTAAAGTTTTCTTTTATGTTGTTACTTATTAGGTAGGATTGAGTGCTATGATAGTCCCTTATTCTCTCTTAATCTTTAAGTCATATTTAAAGGGGCAACACCGGTACCCTTGTTTAGGGTTCCTTTTTCCTACTTATTCCTTATATTTACATAGTGCCAGTAACATATCATTGTCCTGTTTCATTCCAAAGAGCATACAATGTACAACAGTATATAAAATGCAGACTGATAAAAAAAACTGTTTACATCCCCTGTCAACAATGGGAGTTTAATGCTTTATTAACTTATAAATAAGTATTAATAGCGCAGAGTGCTATAATAAATAATAATGGCACCATATGTCCTTATGTTCAGTACAATATATAATTGAACCTATTATAGTAAATTGGCTACACTGTAAATTTTATAAGAATGTGCTATGGTGTACAGCTGCCTAATGCTCCTTGCAAAAACACCTGCATAGAGGATGTTATCAATTCTAAAATCTTAGGTTATCCGCGCAATAATTATTTACGCTTGGATGGCTTGTGGATGGTTGCAGCTGGTTTGCATACAAAATCTGAGGTATACAATTGTCACAGATTTGATTGACCTGATATACTGAAACAGATTTGCAAAAAAACAGTATCTCACAAAAGTGAGTACACTCCTCACATTTTAGTAAATATTTTATTATATCTTTTCATGTGACAACACTGAAGAAATTACACTTTGCTACAATGTAAAGTAGTGAGTGTACAGCATGTATAACAGTGTACATTTGCTGTCCCCTCAAAAACAAAAATTATGCTTACCAGATATTTCCTTTCCTTCTGTACAGGGAGAGTACACAGCTGCATTCATTACTTGTGGGAAATACTGAACCTGGCCACCAGGAAGAGGCAAAGACACCCCAGCCAAAGGCTTAAAATACCTCCTCCGCTTTTCCCTCACCCCCCAGTCATTCTGCCGAGGGAACAAGGAACAGTAGGAGAAATATCAGGGTGAAAAAGTGCCAGAAGAAACAAGATAAAATTTAGGGCCGCCCATCCGAGAACACGGGCGGGAGCTGAGGACTCTCCCTGTACAGAAGGAAAGGAAATTATCTAGAAAGCATTAATACAGGGAGAGTCCACAGCTACATTCATTATTTGTGGGAAATTATACCCAAGCTACAGAGGACACTGAATGCGAGGGTAAAATGAGAGGCAGCCCCCATCTGAGGGCACCACAGCCTGCATAAACCCCTACTCCAGAAGGCTGCTTCAACAGAAGCAAAAAGAAAAGGACAAAACTTTTTGGAAAAGGAATGCAAGGAGGACCAAGCAGCCACCCAACAATCAGATCCATAGAGATCTCATGCCAGAGACCCAAGATGACGTCACTGCTCTCGAAATGAGCTGTAAACCTCAGGAGGCGGCTAGTGTCCCGCTGTCTCCTATGTCAAGCTGAAGACACTCCCCACATAAAAATAAGGAAGTCAACAATGCCTTCAGACCCTTGCACTTCCCAGATACAATTATTCAACAAGAAAACTGTCAAATTCATATGTAGCCTGAAAAAGACATCAAGGCCCGATTCCCTAAAAAGGTAAAACCCTTTTTCTTCTAGAGAAGGAATTGGACATATAAAAAATAAAAACCACAATTTCTCGATTGAAGTCACAAATAGACACAACCTTAGGAAGAAAAACTAACTAGGCTTGTAGAACAGCCTTATTATAGAGGAAACCCGAATAAGGAGTGTGTGTTGCAAGGTTGCAACACAGAGACTAAGGCACGTAGAAGCAATCTACAGACGGAGTAGATTATTGAAGATAAACTTCAAAGACCACCTCCTGCACAGGTACAAAAGTAGCCCGATGCAACCCCCTAAAAATAAGATCTAAGCTCCAAGAAGGAGCATCAGATTGACTCACCGGCCTGAACGCAGTCAGAGCCCTAGCAAAAAAACTGAAAACCCCTGGAAGCTCAATGAGCCTTTAAGGCATAAAAAAACATAATTTATGCTTACCTGATAAATGTATTTCTCTTGTGGTGTATCCAGTCCACGGATCATCCATTACTTGTGGGATATTCTCCTTCCCAACAGGAAGTTGCAAGAGGATCACCCACAGCAGAGCTGTCTATATAGCTCCTCCCCTAACTGCCATATCCAGTCATTCGACCGAAGACAAGCAAGAGAAAGGAGAAACCATAGGGTGCAGTGGTGACTGTAGTTTAAAGTTAAAAAATACTTGCCTTAAAATGACAGGGCGGGCCGTGGACTGGATACACCACAAGAGAAATAAATTTATCAGGTAAGCATAAATTATGTTTTCTCTTGTAAGGTGTATCCAGTTCACGGATCATCCATTACTTGTGGGATACCAATACCAAAGCTAAAGTACACGGATGAAGGGAGGGACAAGGCAGGTACTTAAACGGAAGGTACCACTGCCTGTAAAACCTTTCTCCCAAAATAGCCTCCGAAGAAGCAAAAGTATCAAATTTATAGAATTTTGAAAAAGTATGAAGCGAAGACCAAGTCGCCGCCTTGCAAATCTGTTCAACAGAAGCCTCATTTTTAAAGGCCCATGTGGAAGCCACAGCTCTAGTAGAATGATCTGTAATCCTCTCAGGAGGCTGCTGGCCAGCAGACACATAAGCTAAGCGTATTATACGTCTTAGCCAAAGTGAAAGAGAAGTTGCCGAAGCCCTTTGGCCTTTCCTCTGTCCAGAGTAAACGACAAACAAAGCAGATGTTTGACGAAAATCTTTAGTAGCTTGTAAATAATACTTTAAAGCACGAACCACGTCAAGATTGTGTAATAGACGTTCCTTCTTTGAAGAAGGATTAGGACACAATGATGGAACAACAATCTCCTGATTGATATTCTTATTAGATACCACCTTAGGTAAAAACCCAGGTTTGGTACGCAAAACTACCTTATCTGCATGGAAGATCAGATAAGGGGAATCACATTGTAAGGCAGATAACTCGGAGACTCTACAAGCCGAGGAAATAGCTACCAAAAATAGAACCTTCCAAGATAAAAGCTTGATATCTATGGAATGAAGAGGTTCAAACGGAACTCCTTGAAGAACTTTAAGAACCAAATTTAAACTCCATGGCGGAGCAACAGATTTAAATACAGCCTTGATTCTAACTAAAGCCTGACAAAATGCCTGAACGTCTGGAACATCCGCCAGACGCTTGTGCAACAGAATAGACAGCGCAGAAATCTGTCCCTTTAAAGAACTAGCTGACAATCCTTTTTCCAATCCTTCTTGGAGAAAAGATAATATCCTGGGAATCCTGACTTTACTCCACGAGTAACCCTTGGATTCACACAATAAAAGATATTTACACCATATCTTATGATAGATTTTCCTGGTGACAGGCTTTCGAGCCTGAATTAAGGTATCAATGACTGACTCGGAGAAGCCACGCTTTGATAAAATCAAGCGTTCAATCTCCAGGCAGTCAGTCTCAGAGAGATTAGATTTGGATGGTTGAAAGGACCCTGAAGTAGAAGGTCCTGTCTCAGCGGCAGAGTCCATGGTGGAAAGAACGACATGTCCACCAGATCTGCATACCAAGTCCTGCGTGGCCACGCAGGCACTATCAAGATCACCGATGCTCTCTCCTGCTTGATTTTGGCAATCAGACGAGGGAGCAGAGGAAACGGTGTAAACACATAAGCCAGGTTGAAAGACCAAGGTGCTGCTAGAGCATCTATCAGCGTCGCCTTGGGATCCCTGGACCTGGATCCGTAACAAGGAAGTTTGGCGTTCTGGCGAGACGCCATGAGATCCAGTTCTGGTTTGCCCCAACGATGAATCAATTGTGCAAACACCTCCAGATGGAGTTCCCACTCCCCCGGATGAAAAGTCTGACGACTTAGAAAATCCGCTCCCAGTTCTCTACACCTGGGATATGGATAGCTGATAGGTGGCAAGAGTGTATCTCTGCCCAGCGAATTATCTTTGAGACTTCTAACATCGCTAGGGAACTCCTTGTTCCCCCTTGATGGTTGATGTAAGCCACAGTCGTGATGTTGTCCGACTGAAATCTGATGAACCTCATTGTCGCTAACTGAGGCCAAGCCTGAAGAGCATTGAATATCGCTCTTAGTTCCTGAATGTATATTGGAAGGAGAGTCTCCTCCTGAGTCCACGATCCCTGAGCCTTCAGGGAGTTCTAGACTGCTCCCCAGCCTAGAAGGCTGGCATCTGTCATTACAATTGTCCAATCTGGCCTGCGAAAGGTCATACCTTTGGACAGATGGACCCGAGATAGCCACCAGAGAAGAGAATCCCTGGTTTCTTGATCCAGATTTAGTAGAGGGGACAAATCTGTGTAATCCCCATTCCACTGACTGAGCATGCAGAGTTGCAGCGGTCTGAGATGTAGGCGTGCAAACGGCACTATGTCCATTGCCGCTACCATTAAGCCGATTGCTTCCATACACTGAGCCACCGAAGGGCGAGAAGTGGAATAAAGAACACGGCAGGAATTTAGAAGTTTTGATAACCTGGACTCTGTCAGGTAAATCCTCATTTCTACAGAATCTATTAGAGTTCCCAGAAAGGAGACTCTTGTGAGAGGGAATAGAGAACTCTTTTCTTTGTTCACCTTCCACCCATGAAACCTCAGAAATGCCAGAACTATGTCCGTATGAGACTTGGCAAATTGGAAATTTGACGCCTGTATCAGAATGTCGTCTAAATAAGGGGCCACTGCTATGCCCCGCGGTCTTAGGACCGCCAGAAGTGACCCCAGAACCTTCGTAAAGATTCTTGGGGCTGTAGCTAACCCAAAGGGAAGAGCTACAAACTGGTAATGCCTGTCTAGGAAGGCAAACCTGAGAAACCGATGATGATCTTTGTGTATCGGAATATGAAGATAAGCATCCTTTAAATCCACTGTAGTCATGTATTGACCCTCCTGGATCATAGGTAGGATGGTACGAATAGTCTCCATCTTGAATGATGGGACTCTGAGAAATTTAAGATCTTGAGATCTAAAATTGGTCTGAAGGTTCCCTCTTTTTTGGGAACCACAAACAGATTTGAGTAAAGTCCCTGTTCCTCCTTTGGAACTGGATGGATGACTCCCACAACTAGGAGGTCTTGAACACAGTGTAAGAATGCCTCTCTCTTTATCTGGTTTGCAGATAATTGTGAAAGGTGAAATCTCCCTTTTGGAGGAGAAGCTCTGAAGTCCAGAAGATATCCCTGGGATACAATTTCCAACGCCCAGGGATCCTGGACATCTCTTGCCCAAGCCTGGACGAAGAGCGAAAGTCTGCCCCCTACTAGATCCGTTACCGGATAGGGGGCCGATCCTTCATGCTGTCTTAGAGGCAGCAGCAGGCTTTTTGGCTTACCTTTGTTCCAGGACTGGTTAGGTCTCCAGACCGACTTGGACTGGGCACAAGTTCCCTCTTGTTTTGCATTAGAGGAAGTTGATGCCACACTCGCCTTGAAGTTTCGAAAGGCACGAAAATTAGTCTGTTTGGCCCTTGATTTGGACCTATCCTGAGGAAGGGCATGACCTTTTCCTCCAGTGATATCAGAAATGATCTCCTTCAAATCAGGCCCGAATAGTGTTTGCCCCTTGAAGGGAATGTTAAGCAGCTTAGACTTTGAAGTAACGTCAGCTGACTATGATTTAAGCCATAGCGCCCTGCGCACCTGAATAGCAAAACCAGAATTCTTAGCCGTTAGTTTAGTCAAATGAACAATGGCATCAGAAACAAAAGAATTGGCTAGCTTAAGTGCTCTAAGCTTGTCAAGTATGTCATCCAATGGGGTCTCTACCTGTAAAGCCTCTTCCAGAGACTCAAAGCAGAAAGCCGCAGCAGCAGTGACTGGGGCAATGCATGCAAGGGACTGTAGAATAAAACCTTGTTGAATAAACATTTTCTTAAGGTAACCCTCTAACTTTTTATCCATTGGATCTGAGAAAGCACAACTGTCCTCGACAGGGATAGTAGTACGCTTAGCTAGGGTAGAAACTGCTCCCTCCACCTTAGGGACTGTCTGCCATAAGTCCCGTGTGGTGGCATCTATTGGAAACATTTTCTTAAAAATAGGAGGGGGAGAGAACAGCACACCTGGTCTATCCCATTCCTTAGTAATAATGTCTGTAAACCTTTCAGGTATTGGAAAAACAATTTCTCTGGCACTGCAATTGTATCACAGTCATTCAGAGCAGCTAAAACCTTCCTGAGCAATACGCGGAGGTGTTCAAGCTTAAATTTAAATGTTGACATATCAGAATCAGGTTGAATCCTCTTCCCTGAGTCAGAAACATCACTCACAGAAAGAAGCTCTCCTTCCTCAGCTTCTGCATATTGTGAGGGAGTATCAGACATAGCTACTAAAGCGTCAGTATGCTCTGTATTTCTTCTAACTCCAGAGCTGTCTCGCTTTCCTCGTAACCCAGGTAGTCTGGATAATACTGCTGACAGTGTATTATCCATGACTGCCGCCATGTCTTGTAAAGTAAACGCCATGGGCGCACTAGATGTACTTGGCGCCATTTGAGCGCGAGTCCCTTGAGCGGGAGTCAAAGGGTCTGACACGTGGGGCGAGTTAGTCGGCATAACTTCCCCCTCGTCAGATTCCTCTGGTGATAAATTTTTTAAAGACAGAATATGGTCTTTATTACTTAAAGTGAAATCAGTACATTTGGTACACATTCTAAGAGGGGGTTCCACCATGGCTTCTAAACATAATTTCCTCTATGTCAGACATGTTTAAACAGACTAGCAATGAGACCAGCAAGTTTGGAAAACACTTTAAAGCAAGTTAACAAGCAAAAAATAAAAACGGTACCGTGCCTTTAAGTAAAATAAAAAAGGTCAGAATTTGAAAAACAGTGAAAAAAAGCAGTAAATCAAACAAAATTTTTACAGTGTGTATAATAAGCTAACAGAGCATTGCACCCACTTGCAAATGGATGATTAACCCCTTAGTTAAAAAAACGGATCAAAAAAACGATATAGACTTATTTTTAACAGTCACAACAAACTGCCACAGCTCTGCTGTGGCCCTACCTTCCCAAACAAACGACTTTGGAAAGCCTAAGAGCGCTTTAGAGATGTCCTATAGCATTCAGGGGACTCCTTGAGGAAGCTGGATGTCTCAGTCTGTAAAAGTTACTGCGCAATTAAGCGCTAAATTAGGCCCCTCCCACTCATGTCTAAACAGTGGAAAGCCTAAGAAAACTGTTTCTAGGCAAATTTAAGCCAGCCATGTGGAAAAAAACTAGGCCCCAATAAAGTTTTATCACCAAAACATATATAAAAACGTTTAAACACTTCCAGCAAACGTTTTATATGACAGGAATTGAAAATTTATAAGAGTATTACCTCTGACAGTAAGCATGATACCAGTCGCTATTAAATCACTGTAATCAGGCTTACCTTACATAAATCTGGTATAACTGCACATACCTCATAGCAGGATAACCTGCACGCTATCCCCCAGCTGAAGTTACCTCTCTCTTCAGTTATGTGTGAGAACAGCAATGGATCTTAGTTACAACCTGCTAAGATCATAGAGATCACAGGCAGATTCTTCTTCTATTTTCTGCCTGGGACAAAAATAGTACAACTCCGGTACCATTTAAAAATAACAAACTTTTGATTGAAGAAAAAAACAACTACGTTTCACCACTTCTCTCTTACTACTTCCATGCTTGTCGAGAGTTGCAAGAGAATGACTGGGTATGGCAGTTAGGGGAGGAGCTATATAGACAGCTCTGCTGTGGGTGATCCTCTTGCAACTTCCTGTTGGGAAGGAGAATATCCCACAAGTAATGGATGATCCGTGGACTGGATACACCTTACAAGAGAAACACCCAGGGCCCAGAAACTGTCCCAACAAGTAACTAGCTAGGAAGGCCCTTCTCCAGACATCAAGTCAGATAGAGTGCCAGGACAAATCATGCTCTTCCTGACAAAGGGGATCCTCCACACCTGCGATAGATGACAAGGAAGCAGCTACCCACTGAAGGAGAGGACCGTAACCTCAAAAAAAAACTCTCTCGGCTAAGACCAAGCGACCAAAGGGGCCTTGACCCAGCAGATCCCTGCGACAAGGTAACCCCCATGGAGGTGAAGCCCCTAAACCGCGATTACGATCTTGCGGACACAAATGGAGCAATCAGTCTTACCGACGCCTGCTAGGATTGAGCCATCACTCGAGAAAAAGTGATATGGCAGATGAAGAAAAAAGGTTGTATTGGACCTCCAAAGCACCGCTAAGTATCCATTAGCTCTGCCTGAGGATTCCTGAACCACGACCCATTAATGGGTAACGTGGGATAGGTATGAACGCTCTGAGATACTCGATTGGCGTCCGCCTTCAGATACAAACATCTGAAAACCTTCGGATAGGGACCTTATCCCCGGATCAAGGAAATGATTGTAGGGTACATCCATTCCTGAAAATCACACTCAGAGAGTGGATCGCTGACAACGAGCAGTAGTGGGTTTCCGCCCACCACCAAATTTGAGATACTACCCTCTACGCAGGGGAATCTCTCTTTCTCAGAAAAAGAACTAAATCACTGAGAGAAAAAAAGACTGACTAGAATCCATACACTGGGACGAACCCAGAAGACCAAACCCTCAGAGCAAAATGCTTGCCTGAGGAACCATAAGAATAATTGGGAGGGAATCTCCTGAACCCCCAGTCCCCCATAGGACACGCTCTCCCCAAACCGACAGGCTAGTGACTAAGTCAAAACCACCTCGGTAGAGCTCCAAGAGATGTCCCTCAGGACAGGGAGATCTGGACAAAACACTGAAGAGAGATTCTCCCAACCGGTATTTATCAAGGTAAGTCTGCTAAGACAGATTAAAAACAGCGTCATGCTGATGTTCCGGTCTCGGCTGAGTTGAGAGCTGTCAAAGGAAAGAAAGCCAAGAAGGGCCCTAGGACAAAAAACAACACCCTTCACCACAGAGCCAGCGATGGCCTGAAGGGGGGGGCCTGGAGGGCACAACCGATGAGGTAACTTCACAAGAACTAAGGAAAATCTTCCTGCCTGTAAAGACCAATTTTGCATCCAGGGATCCACGCTGGCGTTTATACCAGAGAACTCTAGTCTAGATCCATCTCTGAGGATCGAAGAAGACAGATGACAATCCCTAAAAGTCTTCTAACAAACGATGGTAAGTAAACCAGAATCGTCAAGACTAGAGAACTACTGATAAAACTGGAATCAGGATCCTGCCAAATGAAACCCCAGATCCCCCAAAAAAACCTTGGATCAGAAACGAGGTTTACTGGAAGAGACGGTCCATAAGAACCAGATTTCACCCATAAGGAATGAAAAAGGAAAGATATCCTTTACGACAGCGATCCCGCAGAGTTCTCGAACAAAAAGGTAGAGAGAACTTTAAATTCTCCTCCAAAAAGGAGACATAATAAGCTCTGCTTAAGTACCATAGAACCCAAATAGGACGGGAGACCTCTCCCTTTTTGGACCATGAAAAAATTCTCACGCTGAGACAGCTACCGGGACAATGATCAAAAGTCATCTGAAAAGCTTCCCTCTCTCTGCCGCAAGACAAAATCAAGGGAAGAAAAACTGCCCGGAAAGGCAGGATGAGAAGCCTAGCTCTGGCCTCTAGGACCCCTGGGACCAATATTATCCAAATCAACGCCCACTGCCTAGACCAGAATAGCTAGAAATAACTCCTTTTCTGGAGTAGAAGGAAAGAGTAGACTTAACCGACATATCTGCCAGAGCAACTCAAGAACTAAACAGAAAATTCTAAAGTTCCAGCTTATGCTAGGAGACTGAGAATAATCCAAAAAACAAAAAGAAGTATGAGCTCCATGTCTTAAATCTGTCCCGAAAATATTGAGGGAACCATCACTTCAAACTCAGACCAAGATGCTGCCACCGGAAATCTCCAGAAAACGCGACAACCAAAGTCGTCAGTATCTAATATCCCATATGACGGAACTTCGTCCTAAAAAGAGTTTCTACAACAACCAAGAGCTCTAAACAAAAAACCTATCCTGAAAACGGAATAGAAAAGGAAATTAGGCAAGCACACAAAAGTGATAGCCAAGAAGGAATGTGCAAAAACAGGACCTGCCCGTCATACGACACAAACCCCCTATAGAGCTCAGAACTGGGATACTAAAATACAAAACAAAAAAAAAAGAAATATAGTCGAGAAGGAATAGGATCTCCATCCTTTGACACTCGTCTAATCAAGATCGCTATCTGATTTAAAAGACTGAGATTCAACTGACGGATCAGTACTATGAACCCCTAACATCGCCAAAACTTCTCTCAGAAGCAATCGCAGGTGTGCCATTGTAAATCGAAATGCTAAATCCTCTTCAGACAGAGGAATCAAATCATCAGAATCCTACCCTGGAGGTCCAACCATTGAAACCCCAGAGGGAACCGCATACCCAGATGACTGATCGGATACAATAGTCAATTTGCACAATGGTCCCTGGGCAGGAGTGCATGGATTAACCCTTTGCTTGCACGTAGCAGGAAGAGGCAAAATCACTAAGGCCGTAGAGATGGCCATGCAGAACTGCGCAGTAACCTCTGGTGCAAAAAAGTCACCTTCAGGCGAAGGAGAAGCTGTACCCGGAGGAAACTGCATGTGTAGGAACAGAAGAATCTAGGGGACACACCGCATGGGACGAGGAATCCTCAGGGGCAGACAGCTCAGTGGTCTCTAACATCTCAACATTGGTTGATGAGAACACCCTGTTGTGGCATACGGAACATAACTGAGAGGGCTGGACAACCCGTCCTCCTCACAATATACACAGGTATTAAATTCTGTATTAGAGGGATCCCCCTCTAAATAAACAGAATCCTCCATAACTTGTCTAATTTAAATTATAGAAAACAACAACTGGCACCTTATACCCCCAATGGCTGGGGCACTTACCACCTCCTATGACCCAGACAGATAGAGAAATTCGCTCCTCTCCGCAGACACTCTGTGAGGAATAGGAAATGGAAAAAACGTGACCACTCCCGGTTACATGGTGCGTCATGCAGTACCGCCCCTGCTAAAGAAAAGCGTGCCAGCTTAATAAAACTGTGCAGCTTTCAAATATGAATAATAAAAAAACAAAAAACTGTACGTTCCCTATCAGCCTATGAGCCCAAACGCCTCCTGCACATAAAGCAGCCAAAATCACATAAATATGATTAAAAGCCCCACTGTTCAATAATCCCCCTCAGGTGATATTAACCCTTGATTCCATGAAAGGAGTCCCACTGTGACCCTGTCTTCTATCGTCACATATGTATAAAAAATGAAAAGATCTCACCGGAATCTATGCCGTGGAACAGAAAACACGGCCCTTCAAGTTTGACAGACTGTAGCATTGCTTCTGACATGGACTTAAATGAAGAAAAGCAGGCAGCGAAATTCGTCAACGCTGATTTCTTAGGAACTGTTAATATGAGTCTGGATGGTTTTGCAGAAAAACTCTCCCTGCATCTCCAGACTCTAACTTTCATCAATGCTCTCACTGAGAGGCTGACAAGACTATTTAAAACTCCAGTCCCATATCGAAGGGTAGATACGCTTCCTAAGGAACTAGTCTGAAATCTTCTGACACTCCCTGCCAACCTCCGGTGACGAAAGGCAAAGAATGACTGGGGGATGAGGGAAGTGGGGGAGGTATTTAAACCTTTGGCTGGGGTGTCTTTGCCTCCTCCTGGTGGCCAGGTTCAGTATTTCCCACAAGTAAAAAAAATGCAGCTGTGGACTCACCGTGTATGCAGAAGGAAATAACTCAACACACAGCCATTAATGTCTAAACCGTTGGCAACAAAAGTGAGTACACCCCTAAGTGGAAATGTCCAAATTTTGTGTGGCCACCATTATTTTCCAGCACTGACTTAACCCTCTTGGGCATGGAGAACACCAGAGCTTCACAGGTTGCCACTGGAGTCCTCTTCCAATCCTCCATGACGACATCACAGAGCTGGTGGATGTTAGAGACCTTGCGCTCCCCCACCTTCCATTTGAGGATGCCCCACAGATGCTCAATAGGGTTTAGGTGTGTAGACATGCTTGGCCAGTCCATCACCTTTACCCTCAGCTTCTTTAGCAAGGCAGTGGTCGTCTTGGAAGTTTTTAGGGTTCTTATGTTGGAACACTGCCCTGTGGCCCAGTCTCCGAAGGGAGGGGATCATGCTCTGCTTTAGTATGTCACAGTATTCACAGTATTTGGAATTCATGGTTAACTCAATGAACTGTAGCTTTCCAGTGCCAGGAGCACTCATGCAGGCCCAGACCATGACACTCCCACCACCATGCTTGACTGTAGACAAGACAAACTTGTCTTTGTACTCCTCACCTGGTTCCACCACACGCTTGACACCATCTGAACCACATACGTTTTTCTTGGTCTCATCGGACCACAGGACATGGTTCCAGTAATCCATGTCATTAGTCTGCTTGTCTTCAGCAAACTGTTTACAGGCTTTCTTGTGCATCATCTTTAGAAGAGGCTTCCTTCTGGGACGACAGCCATGCAGACCAATTTGATGCAGTGTGCGGCGTATGATCTGAGCACTTTCAGACTGACCCCCCCCCACCCCTTCACCCTCTGCAGCAATGCTGGCAGCACTCATACGTCTATTTCCCAAAGACAACCACTGGATATGACGCTGAGCACGTACACTCAACTTCTTTAGTCGACCATGGTGCGGCTTGTTCTGAGTGGAACCTGTCCTGTGAAACCGCTGTATGGTCTTGCCCACTGTGCTGCAGCTCAGTTTCAGGGTCTTGCCAATCTTCTTAAAGCCAAGGCCATCTTTATGTAGATTATGTAATTTCTTTATGTAATTTTTTTTTTCTTCAGATCCTCAGAGTTCTTTGCCATGAGGTGCCATGTTGAACTTCCAGTGACCAGTATGAGAGAGTGTGAGAGCGATAACACCAAATTTAACACGCCTGTTCCCCATTCACACCCGAGACCTTGTAACACTAAGAGTCACATGACACTGGGGTGGGAAAATGGCTAATTGGGCCCAATTTGGACATTTCCACTTAAGGGTGTACTCACTTTTGTTGCCAACGGTTTAGACATTAATCACTGTGTGTTGAGTTATTTTGAGGGGACAGCAACTTTACATTGTTATACAGGCTGTACACTCACTACTTTACATTGTAGCAAAGTGTAATTTCTCCAGTGTTGTCACATGAAAAGATATAATAAAATATTTACAAAAATGTGAGGGATGTACTCACTTTTGTGAGATACTGTATACGTAGGAAAAGGAAAATCAAAAACTGTCTTCTCTATAGAGATATAAGTGGGGACATATTGCTCCATTTTAACTTATATGGTGTCATTGCATACTTTTATTATATAAGGTATAGTACAGAAATAACAGGTAGAGAGCCCGCTACACTATGCTTAAACTTTCCCAGACACCTTAATTTATTCCTCAGTGTAGGTAAAACTACAGCCCCTATGTACACTGATCTGCCCCTCGGTACCCCCTGTCATTTCCTGTATGGGTACTTACCTCCTTCCTGGGTCTAGTAGGCACTAAAAAGATACTGTGAATCTGTTCCAACACTGCTGAAGCACAATTAATGGCTGGAAAAAAACATAAATTATGCTTACCAGATAATTTCCTTTCCATCTGTATGAGGAGAGTTCACAGCTTAATTTCTTACTTGTGGGAAATACTGAATCTGGCCAACAGGAGGAGGCAAAGACACCCCAGCCAAAGGCTTATATACCTCCCCCACTCCCCTCATCCCCCAGTCATTCTGCCGAGGGAACAAGGAACAGTAGGAGAAATATCAGGGTATAAATGGTGCCAGAACAAAATATTTTGATCCGCCCAACTGAGAAAACGGGCGGGGCCGTTGTATTGGACCTCCAAAGCACCGCTAAGTATCCATTAGCTCTGCCTGAGGATTCCTGAACCACGACCCATTAATGGGTAACGTGGGATAGGTATGAACGCTCTGAGATACTCGATTGGCGTCCGCCTTCAGATACAAACATCTGAAAACCTTCGGATAGGGACCTTATCCCCGGATCAAGGAAATGATTGTAGGGTACATCCATTCCTGAAAATCACACTCAGAGAGTGGATCGCTGACAACGAGCAGTAGTGGGTTTCCGCCCACCACCAAATTTGAGATACTACCCTCTACGCAGGGGAATCTCTCTTTCTCAGAAAAAGAACTAAATCACTGAGAGAAAAAAAGACTGACTAGAATCCATACACTGGGACGAACCCAGAAGACCAAACCCTCAGAGCAAAATGCTTGCCTGAGGAACCATAAGAATAATTGGGAGGGAATCTCCTGAACCCCCAGTCCCCCATAGGACACGCTCTCCCCAAACCGACAGGCTAGTGACTAAGTCAAAACCACCTCGGTAGAGCTCCAAGAGATGTCCCTCAGGACAGGGAGATCTGGACAAAACACTGAAGAGAGATTCTCCCAACCGGTATTTATCAAGGTAAGTCTGCTAAGACAGATTAAAAACAGCGTCATGCTGATGTTCCGGTCTCGGCTGAGTTGAGAGCTGTCAAAGGAAAGAAAGCCAAGAAGGGCCCTAGGACAAAAAACAACACCCTTCACCACAGAGCCAGCGATGGCCTGAAGGGGGGGGCCTGGAGGGCACAACCGATGAGGTAACTTCACAAGAACTAAGGAAAATCTTCCTGCCTGTAAAGACCAATTTTGCATCCAGGGATCCACGCTGGCGTTTATACCAGAGAACTCTAGTCTAGATCCATCTCTGAGGATCGAAGAAGACAGATGACAATCCCTAAAAGTCTTCTAACAAACGATGGTAAGTAAACCAGAATCGTCAAGACTAGAGAACTACTGATAAAACTGGAATCAGGATCCTGCCAAATGAAACCCCAGATCCCCCAAAAAAACCTTGGATCAGAAACGAGGTTTACTGGAAGAGACGGTCCATAAGAACCAGATTTCACCCATAAGGAATGAAAAAGGAAAGATATCCTTTACGACAGCGATCCCGCAGAGTTCTCGAACAAAAAGGTAGAGAGAACTTTAAATTCTCCTCCAAAAAGGAGACATAATAAGCTCTGCTTAAGTACCATAGAACCCAAATAGGACGGGAGACCTCTCCCTTTTTGGACCATGAAAAAATTCTCACGCTGAGACAGCTACCGGGACAATGATCAAAAGTCATCTGAAAAGCTTCCCTCTCTCTGCCGCAAGACAAAATCAAGGGAAGAAAAACTGCCCGGAAAGGCAGGATGAGAAGCCTAGCTCTGGCCTCTAGGACCCCTGGGACCAATATTATCCAAATCAACGCCCACTGCCTAGACCAGAATAGCTAGAAATAACTCCTTTTCTGGAGTAGAAGGAAAGAGTAGACTTAACCGACATATCTGCCAGAGCAACTCAAGAACTAAACAGAAAATTCTAAAGTTCCAGCTTATGCTAGGAGACTGAGAATAATCCAAAAAACAAAAAGAAGTATGAGCTCCATGTCTTAAATCTGTCCCGAAAATATTGAGGGAACCATCACTTCAAACTCAGACCAAGATGCTGCCACCGGAAATCTCCAGAAAACGCGACAACCAAAGTCGTCAGTATCTAATATCCCATATGACGGAACTTCGTCCTAAAAAGAGTTTCTACAACAACCAAGAGCTCTAAACAAAAAACCTATCCTGAAAACGGAATAGAAAAGGAAATTAGGCAAGCACACAAAAGTGATAGCCAAGAAGGAATGTGCAAAAACAGGACCTGCCCGTCATACGACACAAACCCCCTATAGAGCTCAGAACTGGGATACTAAAATACAAAAAAAAAAAAAAGAAATATAGTCGAGAAGGAATAGGATCTCCATCCTTTGACACTCGTCTAATCAAGATCGCTATCTGATTTAAAAGACTGAGATTCAACTGACGGATCAGTACTATGAACCCCTAACATCGCCAAAACTTCTCTCAGAAGCAATCGCAGGTGTGCCATTGTAAATCGAAATGCTAAATCCTCTTCAGACAGAGGAATCAAATCATCAGAATCCTACCCTGGAGGTCCAACCATTGAAACCCCAGAGGGAACCGCATACCCAGATGACTGATCGGATACAATAGTCAATTTGCACAATGGTCCCTGGGCAGGAGTGCATGGATTAACCCTTTGCTTGCACGTAGCAGGAAGAGGCAAAATCACTAAGGCCGTAGAGATGGCCATGCAGAACTGCGCAGTAACCTCTGGTGCAAAAAAGTCACCTTCAGGCGAAGGAGAAGCTGTACCCGGAGGAAACTGCATGTGTAGGAACAGAAGAATCTAGGGGACACACCGCATGGGACGAGGAATCCTCAGGGGCAGACAGCTCAGTGGTCTCTAACATCTCAACATTGGTTGATGAGAACACCCTGTTGTGGCATACGGAACATAACTGAGAGGGCTGGACAACCCGTCCTCCTCACAATATACACAGGTATTAAATTCTGTATTAGAGGGATCCCCCTCTAAATAAACAGAATCCTCCATAACTTGTCTAATTTAAATTATAGAAAACAACAACTGGCACCTTATACCCCCAATGGCTGGGGCACTTACCACCTCCTATGACCCAGACAGATAGAGAAATTCGCTCCTCTCCGCAGACACTCTGTGAGGAATAGGAAATGGAAAAAACGTGACCACTCCCGGTTACATGGTGCGTCATGCAGTACCGCCCCTGCTAAAGAAAAGCGTGCCAGCTTAATAAAACTGTGCAGCTTTCAAATATGAATAATAAAAAAACAAAAAACTGTACGTTCCCTATCAGCCTATGAGCCCAAACGCCTCCTGCACATAAAGCAGCCAAAATCACATAAATATGATTAAAAGCCCCACTGTTCAATAATCCCCCTCAGGTGATATTAACCCTTGATTCCATGAAAGGAGTCCCACTGTGACCCTGTCTTCTATCGTCACATATGTATAAAAAATGAAAAGATCTCACCGGAATCTATGCCGTGGAACAGAAAACACGGCCCTTCAAGTTTGACAGACTGTAGCGTTGCTTCTGACATGGACTTAAATGAAGAAAAGCAGGCAGCGAAATTCGTCAACGCTGATTTCTTAGGAACTGTTAATATGAGTCTGGATGGTTTTGCAGAAAAACTCTCCCTGCATCTCCAGACTCTAACTTTCATCAATGCTCTCACTGAGAGGCTGACAAGACTATTTAAAACTCCAGTCCCATATCGAAGGGTAGATACGCTTCCTAAGGAACTAGTCTGAAATCTTCTGACACTCCCTGCCAACCTCCGGTGACGAAAGGCAAAGAATGACTGGGGGATGAGGGAAGTGGGGGAGGTATTTAAACCTTTGGCTGGGGTGTCTTTGCCTCCTCCTGGTGGCCAGGTTCAGTATTTCCCACAAGTAAAAAAAATGCAGCTGTGGACTCACCGTGTATGCAGAAGGAAATAACTCAACACACAGCCATTAATGTCTAAACCGTTGGCAACAAAAGTGAGTACACCCCTAAGTGGAAATGTCCAAATTTTGTGTGGCCACCATTATTTTCCAGCACTGACTTAACCCTCTTGGGCATGGAGAACACCAGAGCTTCACAGGTTGCCACTGGAGTCCTCTTCCAATCCTCCATGACGACATCACAGAGCTGGTGGATGTTAGAGACCTTGCGCTCCCCCACCTTCCATTTGAGGATGCCCCACAGATGCTCAATAGGGTTTAGGTGTGTAGACATGCTTGGCCAGTCCATCACCTTTACCCTCAGCTTCTTTAGCAAGGCAGTGGTCGTCTTGGAAGTTTTTAGGGTTCTTATGTTGGAACACTGCCCTGTGGCCCAGTCTCCGAAGGGAGGGGATCATGCTCTGCTTTAGTATGTCACAGTATTCACAGTATTTGGAATTCATGGTTAACTCAATGAACTGTAGCTTTCCAGTGCCAGGAGCACTCATGCAGGCCCAGACCATGACACTCCCACCACCATGCTTGACTGTAGACAAGACAAACTTGTCTTTGTACTCCTCACCTGGTTCCACCACACGCTTGACACCATCTGAACCACATACGTTTTTCTTGGTCTCATCGGACCACAGGACATGGTTCCAGTAATCCATGTCATTAGTCTGCTTGTCTTCAGCAAACTGTTTACAGGCTTTCTTGTGCATCATCTTTAGAAGAGGCTTCCTTCTGGGACGACAGCCATGCAGACCAATTTGATGCAGTGTGCGGCGTATGATCTGAGCACTTTCAGACTGACCCCCCCCACCCCTTCACCCTCTGCAGCAATGCTGGCAGCACTCATACGTCTATTTCCCAAAGACAACCACTGGATATGACGCTGAGCACGTACACTCAACTTCTTTAGTCGACCATGGTGCGGCTTGTTCTGAGTGGAACCTGTCCTGTGAAACCGCTGTATGGTCTTGCCCACTGTGCTGCAGCTCAGTTTCAGGGTCTTGCCAATCTTCTTAAAGCCAAGGCCATCTTTATGTAGATTATGTAATTTCTTTATGTAATTTTTTTTTTCTTCAGATCCTCAGAGTTCTTTGCCATGAGGTGCCATGTTGAACTTCCAGTGACCAGTATGAGAGAGTGTGAGAGCGATAACACCAAATTTAACACGCCTGTTCCCCATTCACACCCGAGACCTTGTAACACTAAGAGTCACATGACACTGGGGTGGGAAAATGGCTAATTGGGCCCAATTTGGACATTTCCACTTAAGGGTGTACTCACTTTTGTTGCCAACGGTTTAGACATTAATCACTGTGTGTTGAGTTATTTTGAGGGGACAGCAACTTTACATTGTTATACAGGCTGTACACTCACTACTTTACATTGTAGCAAAGTGTAATTTCTCCAGTGTTGTCACATGAAAAGATATAATAAAATATTTACAAAAATGTGAGGGATGTACTCACTTTTGTGAGATACTGTATACGTAGGAAAAGGAAAATCAAAAACTGTCTTCTCTATAGAGATATAAGTGGGGACATATTGCTCCATTTTAACTTATATGGTGTCATTGCATACTTTTATTATATAAGGTATAGTACAGAAATAACAGGTAGAGAGCCCGCTACACTATGCTTAAACTTTCCCAGACACCTTAATTTATTCCTCAGTGTAGGTAAAACTACAGCCCCTATGTACACTGATCTGCCCCTCGGTACCCCCTGTCATTTCCTGTATGGGTACTTACCTCCTTCCTGGGTCTAGTAGGCACTAAAAAGATACTGTGAATCTGTTCCAACACTGCTGAAGCACAATTAATGGCTGGAAAAAAACATAAATTATGCTTACCAGATAATTTCCTTTCCATCTGTATGAGGAGAGTTCACAGCTTAATTTCTTACTTGTGGGAAATACTGAATCTGGCCAACAGGAGGAGGCAAAGACACCCCAGCCAAAGGCTTATATACCTCCCCCACTCCCCTCATCCCCCAGTCATTCTGCCGAGGGAACAAGGAACAGTAGGAGAAATATCAGGGTATAAATGGTGCCAGAACAAAATATTTTGATCCGCCCAACTGAGAAAACGGGCGGGGCCGTGGACTCTCCTCATAGAGATGGAAAGGAAATTATCTGGTAAGCATAATTTATGTTTTCCATCTTAATATGAGGAGAGTCCACGGCTTCATTCCTTACTTGTGGGAAATATATACCCAAGCTCTAGAGGACACTGAATGAAACGGGAGGGTAAAAAAAAATAGGAGACGCAGAATCTATTCTGAGGGTACCACAGCCTGCAAAACCTCTCTCCCAAAAGATGCTTCAGCCGAAGCAAAAACGCCAAATTTGTAAAATTTTGAAAAGGTATGTAAGGAGGACCAGGTAGCCGCCTTACAAATCTGCTCCATAGATGCCTCATTCTTGAAGGCCCAAGAGGAAGACACTGCTCTAGTAGAATGAGCCTTAATTCTCTGAGGAGGCTAATGTCCCGCTGTTTCATATGCTAAGCGAATAATGCTCCTCAACCAAAAAGACAACAAAGTGGACGAGACTTTTTGCCCTTTACGCTTCCCAGAATAGACAACAAGCAAAGATGACGTCTGTCTTAACTTCTTAGTGGCTTGAAGATAGAACTTCAAGGACCGAACCACATCCAAATTATGAAGTAACCGCTACTTTGAAGAAGAAGGGCTAGGACACAAGGAAGAAACGAAAACTCCTGATTGATGTTGCTATCAGAAACAACCATAGGAAGAAAACCTAACCCAGTACGAATAACAGCCTTATCTGCATGGAATACTAGGTAAGGGGGCTCACATTGCAAGGCTGCCATTCCAGATACTCTGCGTGCCGAGGTAATAGCCAGTAAAAAAAAGAGAACCTTCCAAGTTTGAGATTTAACGTCAAGGCCATACATAGGCTCAAATGGAGCCTTAAGAACAAGATTTAAACTCCAAGGAGGAACGCTAGATTCTAGTCAGAGCCTGAACAAAGGACTGTACGTCTGGAAGCTCAGCGAGCCTCTTGTGCAGTAAAACAGATGGGGCCAAAATCTGTCCCCTTAAGAGAACTATTCGAAATGCCCTTCTCCAGACCATCCTGGAGAAAAGAGAGAATCCTGGAAACCCTGACCTTATGCCAGGGAAATCCACGCTCTTCACACCAGAATAATTAGGTCCTCCACACCTTATGATAGATGCGGCGAGTGACCAGCTTTCTTTGGGACCACAAACAGGTTTGAGTAGTATCCCAGACCTCTCTCTGATGGAGGCACCGGTACAATGACCCCCAGGGCGGAGAGGTCCCTCACACACCCTAGAAAAGCCTCTCTCTTTTCTGGCCTTGAAGACAGGTTTGATAAGAGGAATCTGCCCCTGGGAGGATGAAACTTGAAACCTATCCTGAGCGATGACCTCCAGTACCCACGGGCATGCACGTTCCCAAACCAAGCTTCTGAAAAGAATGACAGTCTGCCCCCTACCAGATCCAAAGCCGGATCAGGGGCCACTCCTTCATGCAGACTTTAACTCGGCGGGCTTCTTATTCTGCTAGGATTTATTCGAGGACTGAGGAGGTTAACAAGTTCCCTTGGACTGTTCCGGATTTGTAGAGGGCTGCTGACGTTGGGATTTGTCCGAACAAAAGGAACAAAAATTAGGACCTTGTCCCTTAGGTTTATTCTTCTTATCCTGCAGTAAAAAGGCACCTTTGCCTCCAGTAACTGTAGATATGATAGAGTCCAGGCCTGGACCAAAAAGAATCTTCCCCTTGAATTGGAGGGAAAGAAGTCTAGATTTCAAAGTCATGTCCGCAGACCAGGATTTCAGCCAGAGAGCCCTATGGGCTAGCACAGAAAAACCTGAAGCCTTGGCGTTCAGACGAATAATCTGCAAATTTGCATCGCAAATAAAAGAATTAGCTACCCTTGAGGCCCTAATTCTTTCCTGGATTGCGTCGAGGGGATGGGATGGAAATTCACAACTCCAACTGAGAGTCGGTAACCAGGAACAATTTCTTAAAGGAAGAAGAAGGGGAAAAAGAAGAACAGAGTCCCTCCCATTCATTCTTAATAATGTTCGCCATCTTTACGGGAACCGGGAAAGTCTGTGGTACAACCCTGTCCTCGTAGACCTTATCTAATTTAGGAATACAAAGTTCCTAAGGTAATTTAGGTTCTGGAGCCTCTAAAGTAGCCAAAATTTATTTTAGGAGAAAGCGCAAGTGTTCAACCCTAAATCTAAAGTCTGGATCCTCCGCAGCCTGAGGCTTAGAGGCAGTAGATTCTGACTCAGAAAGAGCATCCTCTGAAGTATCAGATGCATCTTCATCATCGGATAATCTTGTATCCGATAAATCCAATAAGCTAGTAGATAACCCCTGGGAAGGATTGCAATATTTAACCTTTCGCTTGCTCTTAGCAGTGCGAGGTAAAGCACTGAAGGCCGCAGACACTGCCGTCTGTAACTGTTCAGTAAAGTCTGGCGGTAAAATGGCCCCTCCAGATGGAGGAATAGGAGTGCTATAGGAAGCTGCATGTGTATTAGGAGATAAGTGTAGGGTGCGCACCTCACGGGACGGAGACTCCTCAGAGGTGGAAGGCTCAGTAGTACTAAACATATTAGCTTTCTTTGATAAGATTACATAATTAATTGTAATAATAATTGAGCAGGCGGGTATACCGTGGCCTCCTCACAATATAAACAGGCATTAGCTTTAGGTAAAGAGGGAGTACCCTCTAACGTATCAGAGTCCTCCATAGCTTGCGCTTATAAAAAGAACTATAGACAAGGATAAATGGCACATTTACACCCCCAATGACGGGGCACTCACTATGACCCAGGCACAAGAGAGAAACCGCTTCGTCTCCAGACACTGCGCGGTCAGGAAGAAGAGATCACTGTGACCACACCCGGTCACATGGTGCACCATGTAGGACCGCCCCTTTGCACCTAAAAGCGCGCCAAGCCTAACTGACTGAGCATCGCTCCAAAATGAAAGTAAAACCTGTATGTTACAACATTTGCCTAAGCCATATCTCACACGTTACAGCATAAACACAATATTAAACATATGTGATTAATCCCTCCTGTTCAATAATCCCCTTCCGGAGACATTAACCCTCGATTCCCTCAGATAAAAGGAGTCACACTGTGACCCTGTCTTCTTGCGTTATCAAATGTGAATAAAAATTGAAACGATCTTACCGGAATATATGCCGTGGAACAGAAACACAGCCTCTCAAGTTTGACAGTCTTGTAGCATCGCTCCTAGTCTTGTAGCATCGCTCCTGACATGGACTTGAGTGATAGAAGCAGGCAGTGAAACTCGTCAACACTGATTGCTTAGGAGCTGTTAATACGAGTCTGGATGGGTTCGCAGAAAAACTCTCCCTGCATCTCCACACTCTAACATTCACCAATGCTCTCACTGAGAGGCTGACAAGACTGCTTAAAACTCCAGTTCCATTCTAAAGAGTACTACCCTCCATAAGGAACTACTCTGTATCTTCTGACACTTCTCTGCCAACCTCCTGTGACGAAAGGCAAAGAATGACTGGGGGATGAGGGGAGTGGGGGAGGTATTTAAGCCTTTGGCTGGGGTGTCTGTCTCCTCCTTGTGGCCAGGTTCAGTATTTCCCACAAGTAAAGAATGAAGCCGTGGACTCTCCTCATATTAAGATGGAAATGAGGGTTTCATATTCCTTTAACACAACTTTTAGTTCCCCTAGTGAAATAAATGTGCACCAAGTATTTTACACACACAATACAAATATAATTATGTTTCCCTTTCTAACTGGAGCCTCTTCAACTGAATCGTTAACTGCACTGAGCAGATGGCTGTTTTCTTAAAGGGCCATACACATATTTTTAATAAAGTGCCTCAATAGTGTCCCCAGAGCTGCCAGAGGGCTGTAAAGGGCATCAGTACGTACAAATAGGTAAAATCAGAGATGTAAATTGGAAACATTTTGAATGTAATATTGTATGCAGTGGCTAAGTTACTATTATACTGTAGTTAAAACAACAGTGGTAATAACATTTGCATTAAGATGCTTACTTATGGTGTTCCACAAAATGTACAATGGCTGCCGTGAGTCTTTGTGAAGTTTCAGATTGTCCCACAAAGCTTGAATAAGGACATGTTTGCTGTCCTCCGACATACAGCTCCTAGGTATCTGAAAGGCAGTATCAGATAAAACAATGTTTAGGATAACAGGAGTTGCTCATTCAGGTTTTGATTTCTATAAACAATCTGTACAGCTGGGTAGAAATTACTTTGCAGTATCAAATGTCATTAAAGCTGCACAGTATATCTGATATCCGATACTGGGCTAGATTACGAGTGGAGCGCTTTTTAGCACTCCCGCTTACGCACTATGTTTGCTAGATGGAGGCTTTTTGTGAAGGTTGGGCTCATATTACAAGTTGAAAGTAAAAAGATTTCACACAAACGTAAAGCAGAGGTGCGCAAAAAAAACAGAATTTATGCTTACCTGATAAATTACTTTCTCCAACGGTGTGTCCGGTCCACGGCGTCATCCATAACTTGTGGGAATATTCTCTTCCCCAACAGGAAATGGCAAAGAGCACAGCAAAAGCTGTCCATATAGCCCCTCCCAGGCTCCGCCCCCCCAGTCATTCGACCGACGGTTAGGAGAAAAAAAGGAGAAACTATAGGGTGCCGTGGTGACTGTAGTGTATAGAGAAAGAAATTTTTCAAATCTGATTAAAAAACCAGGGCGGGCCGTGGACCGGACACACCGTTGGAGAAAGTAATTTATCAGGTAAGCATAAATTCTGTTTTCTCCAACATTGGTGTGTCCGGTCCACGGCGTCATCCATAACTTGTGGGAACCAATACCAAAGCTTTAGGACACGGATGAAGGGAGGGAGCAAATCAGGTTACCTAAACAGAAGGCACCACGGCTTGCAAAACCTTTCTCCCAAAAAAAGCCTCCGAAGAAGCATAAGTATCAAATTTGTAGAATTTGGCAAAAGAGTGCAGAGAAGACCAAGTCGCTGCCTTACATATCTGATCAACAGAAGCCTCGTTCTTGAAAGCCCATGTGGAAGCCACAGCCCTAGTAGAGTGAGCTGTGATTCGTTCAGGAGGCTGCCGTCCGGCAGTCTCATAAGCCAATCGGATGATCCTTTTCAGCCACAAAGAAAGAGAAGTAGCAGTAGCTTTTTGACCTCTCGTCTTACCAGAATAAACGACAAACAAAGAAGAAGTTTGTCTGAAATCCTTTGTTGCTTCTAAATAGAACTTTAAAGCACGGACTACATCTAAATTGTGTAACAAACGTTCCTTCTTTGAAACTGGATTCGGACACAAAGAAGTAACAACTATTTCCTGGTTAATGTTCTTGTTGGAAACAACTTTTGGAAGAAAACCAGGCTTGGTACGCAAAACAACCTTATCTGAATGGAACACCAGATAGGGTGGGTCACACTGCAAAGCAGAGAATTCAGAAACTCTTCTAGCAGAAGAAATAGCAACCAAAAACAAAACTTTCCAAGATAGTAACTTGATATCTATGGAATGTAAGGGTTCAAACGGAACCCCTTGAAGAACTGAAAGAACTAAATTTAGACTCTAGGGAGGAGTCAAGGGTCTGTAAACAGGCTTGATTCTAACCAAAGCCTGTACAAAAGCTTGTACATCTGGCACAGCTGCCAGTCATTTGTGTAACAAGACAGATAAAGCAGAAATCTGTCCTTTTAGAGAACTCGCTGACAATCCCTTATCCAAACCTTCTTTGAGAAAGGAGAGGATCCTGGGAATTTTAATCTTACTCCAGGAGAATCCCTTGGATTCACACCAACAGATATATCTTTTCCATATTTTATGGTAAATCTTTCTAGTCACAGGTTTTCTGGCTTGGACCAGAGTATCTATCACTGAATCTGAAAACCTGCGCTTGGATAAAATCAAGCGTTCAATTTCCAAGCAGTCAGCTGCAGAGAAACTAGATTTGGATGTTCGAATGGACCTTGTACTAGAAGATCTTGTCTCAAAGGTAGCTTCCATGGTGGAGCCGATGACATTCACCAGGTCTGCATACCAAGTCCTGCGCGGCCACGCAGGAGCTATCAGAATCACAGAGGCCTTCTCCTGTTTGATCCTGGCTACAAGCCTGGGAAGGAGAGGGAACGGTTGAAACGCATAAGCTAGGTTGAACGACCAAGGCGCCACTAATGCATCCACTAGAGTCGCCTTGGGATCTCTGGATCTGGACCCGTAGCAAGGAACCTTGAAGTCCATGTCTGGAATGCCCCATAATTGAGTCAACTGGGCGAACACCTCCGGGTCAAGTTCCCACTCCCCCGGATGGAAAGTCTGACGACACAGATAATCCGCCTCCCAGTTGTCTACTCCTGGGATGTGGATTGCAGATAGGTGGCAGGAGTGATCCTCCGCCCATTTGATGATTTTGGACACCTCTCTCATCGGCAAGGAACTCCTTGTTCCCCCCTGATGGTTGATGTAAGCAACAGTCGTCATGTTGTCTGACTGGAATCTTATGAATCCGGCCTTCGCTAGTTGAGGCCAAGCCCGGAGAGCATTGAATATCGCTCTCAGTTCCAGAATGTTTATCGGGAGAAGAGACTCTTCCCGAGACCATAGACCCTGAGCTTTCAGGGAATCCCAGACCGCGCCCCAGCCTAATAGACTGGCGTCGGTCGTCACAATGACCCACTCTGGTCTGCGGAAACTCATTCCCTGGGACAGGTGATCCTGGGTCAACCACCAACGGAGTGAGTCTCTGGACATCTGGTCTACTTGAATCATTGGAGACAAGTCTGTATAGTCCCCATTCCACTGCTTGAGCATGCACAGTTGTAATGGTCTTAGATGAATTCGAGCTAAAGGAACTATGTCCATTGCTGCAACCATCAACCCTACTACTTCCATGCACTGAGCTATGGAAGGCTGCAGAATAGAGTGAAGAACCTGACAAGCGTTTAGAAGCTTTGACTTTCTGACTTCTGTCAGGAAGATCTTCATTTCTAAAGAATCTATTATTGTTCCCAAGAAGGGAACTCTTGTCGACGGAGACAGGGAACTCTTTTCTACGTTCACCTTCCACCCGTGAGATCTGAGAAAGGCTAGAACAATGTCTGTATGAGCCTTTGCTTTGGAAAGAGACGACGCTTGGATTAGAATGTCGTCAAGATAAGGTGCCACTGCAATACCCCTTGGTCTTAAAACCGCTAGAAGGGACCCTAGCACCTTTGTGAAAATCCTTGGAGCAGTGGCTAGCCCGAATGGGAGAGCCACGAACTGGTAATGCTTGTCCAGAAAGGCGAACCTTAGGAACTGATGATGATCTTTGTGAATAGGAATATGTAGATACGCATCCTTTAAATCCACGGTAGTCATAAATTGACCATCCTGGATTGTAGGTAAAATTGTTCGAATGGTTTCCATTTTGAACGATGGAACTCTGAGAAATTTGTTTAGAATTTTTAAATCCAGAATTGGTCTGAAAGTTCCCTCTTTTTTTGGGAACTACAAACAGATTTGAGTAAAACCCCTGACCTTGTTCCACAGTTGGAACTGGGTGTATCACTCCCATCTTTAACAGGTCTTCTACACAATGTAAGAATGCCTGTCTCTTTATTTGGTTTGAAGATAAGTGAGACATGTGGAACCTTCCCCTTGGGGGTAGGTCCTTGAATTCCAGAAGATAACCCTGAGAGACTATTTCTAGTGCCCAGGGATCCTGAACATCTCTTGCCCAAGCCTGAGCGAAGAGAGAGAGTCTGCCCCCTACTAGATCCGGTCCCGGATCGGGGGCTACCCCTTCATGCTGTTTTGGTAGCAGCAGCAGGCTTCTTGGCCTGTTTACCTTTGTTCCAGCCTTGCATTGGTTTCCAAGCTGGTTTAGTCTGGGAAGCGTTACCCTCTTGTCTAGAGGCTGCCGAGTTGGAAGCCGGTCCGTTCCTGAAATTGCGAAAGGAACGAAAATTGGACTTATTCTTAGCCTTGAAAGGTTTATCTTGTGGGAGGGCATGGCCCTTTCCCCCAGTGATGTCTGAAATAATCTCTTTCAATTCTGGCCCGAAAAGGGTCTTACCTTTGAAAGGGATATTAAGCAATTTTGTCTTGGAAGATACATCCGCCGACCAAGACTTTAGCC